>NC_074668.1:2479042-2511542 GCF_029448725.1 Salvelinus fontinalis | reverse complement strand
AGGGAGAAGCGTCCATCCATGTATACTTGTAAGATAGTCTAGCTAGCTACATTTTCAGATATGACACGTTTCAAATTTTTTCAGAAAGTCGTTATCATTTCAAGTTAAAGTGTACTTTTAACTAGCTAGCTAACGTTAGCTAGCTGGCTCGCTGACTAACATTACGTGTGTGATCTGTGTAGTAGTTTTATTCGTATCTCAGAGTCATTTGCATTGCTAGTTATAGACTAGCGTTAGCTAGGTAGCTAAAATTGAAACTGGTTGGTTAGCTACCTGCAGATTCATCCAGGGTAGTAACATTATGAGTTGGTATTATGGTTCATTGTTTAGCTAGCTAGCTAGCTAATGTAAATGTCTAAACAAAAGACTCCACTATGCAAGTAACCATTTCGATAGAATGTTCATGATGTCACTGTGACAACTGTCGATAGGGCGCGTTCGTAAATTTGCTCTGGCTATTTACTCCGATTTTAGTTTTCTCATGATTTGGTTGGGTCTAATTGTGTTGCTGTCCTGGGGCTCTGTGTGGTCTGTTTGTGTTTGTGAACAGAGCCCCAGGACCAGCTTTCTTAGGGAACTCTTATCCGGGTTCATCTCTCCATGAAGGGCAATGGTTCACCATAAAGGGCAATGGTTCACCATAAAGGGCAATGGTTCACCATAAAGGGCAATGGTTCACCATAAAGGGCAAATTGTCTCTCTCTCTAAACTCTTTCTCTCTCTAAACTCTTTCTCTCTCTAAACTCTTTCTCTCTGTATACTCTTTCTCTCTCTAAACTCTTTCTCTCTCTCTCTCTCTCTCTCTCTCTCTCTCTCTCTCTGTCTCTCTCTCTTTTTTCTTTCTCTCTCTCTTTCTCTGTCTTTCGCTCGTTCTCTAGTGAGTCTACAAACGATAAATAGATACTCACGCAGGCACTGTGTGGGGTCCTGGTAGGACCCCGGGTCACAGGTGGCCACGCACTGCCTGTTGTTTAATAGCAAGGACCCCCTACAGGACGAGCACTCAAAGTCATTCTCACAGGTGGCACAGGACGCCTGGCAGGCTGCAGAGAGAGAGAGAGAGAGGAGGGAGGGAATAGAGAGAAAACAGAGGGATAGACAGAGAGAGATCAGGAGAGAAAAAGTTAATTAATCCTCATAAACATACCACATTCTTAGTTGATGTTCATATACACAATGCCCTATTATGTAATTTACTGTACGTGAATGTCAATACCTTTCACCTTCAACCCCCTTAAAAATACTCTTAAAGTAATATCAGCTGATTTCCTGAAAGTATACACCACAACTCTAAAATACTTTTCTCCCAACTTTTCTATCTGCGTTCATATTCACATTAGAGTGTATACATTTTCATACTGGTGCTCCGTGGGAATAGAACCCACATTACCGGTACTGCCAGCACCATGTTCTACCAAACGGAGACACACAGGATCTGTAGTGGACTCTGACAACATGGACCAAAACATTGAGGATGTCTCCTGTTCTCACGCCTAAGGTAAGCTGTTCAACCAAGTTGAAACCCAATTGGAATGTTCCCTTAATAAAGTTGTCGTAAACATTCTCTGTTACCAGGGATTCCATTCTCATCCATTATCAATCCGGAACATCTTCGATCCTCAGGGCCATGATTAGGCACTTTTCAGGGGATGGCTTGATCCTCTGTCTGTCTCTGTCTGTCTGTCTGTCTGCCTGCCTGCCTGCCTGTCTGCCTGTCTGCCTGTCTGCCTGTCTGCCTGCCTGTCTGTCTGTCTGTCTGTCTGTCTGCCTGCCTGCCTGTCTGCCTGTCTGCCTGTCTGTCTGTCTGTCTGTCTGTCTGCCTGAATGTCTGTCTGTCTGTCTGTCTGTCTGCCTGCCTGCCTGCCTGTCTGTCTGCCTGTCTGTCTGTCTGTCTGTCTGTCTGTCTGCCTGCCTGTCTGCCTGCCTGTCTGTCTGTCTGTCTGTCTGTCTGTCTGCCTAACTGCCTGCCTGTCTGTCTGTCTGTCTGTCTGTCTGTCTGTCAGGGCTCATAGGGGTGAACCTACTGTTGACCAGGGCTCATAGGGGTGAACCTACTGTTGACCAGGGCTCATAGGGGTCAACCGTCTGTTGACCAGGGCTCATAGGGGTCAACCGTCTGTTGACCAGGGCTCATAGGGGTCAACCGTCTGTTGACCAGGGCTCATAGGGGTCAACCGTCTGTTGACCAGGGCTCATAGGGGTCAACCGTCTGTTGACCAGGGCTCATAGGGGTCAACCGTCTGTTGACCAGGGCTCATAGGGGTCAACCTACTGTTGACCAGGGCTCATAGGGGTCAACCTACTGTTGACCAGGGCTCATAGGGGTCAACCTTCTGTTGACCAGGGCTCATAGGGGTCAACCGTCTGTTGACCAGGGGTCATAGGGGTCAACCTACTGTTGACCAGGGCTCATAGGGGTCAACCTTCTGTTGACCAGGGCTCATAGGGGTCAACCGTCTGTTGACCAGGGGTCATAGGGGTCAACCGTCTGTTGACCAGGGCTCATAGGGGTCAACCGTCTGTTGACCAGGGCTCATATGGGTCAACCGTCTGTTGACCAGGGCTCATAGGGGTCAACCGTCCGTTGACCAGGGCTCATAGGGGTCAACCGTCTGTTGACCAGGGGTCATAGGGGTCAACCTACTGTTGACCAGTGCTCATAGGGGTCAACCTACTGTTGACCAGGGCTCATAGGGGTCAACCATACTAACCACCACTAACCACTATGCTGATAACGCTAGTAGCTTTATCTCCCACTGATAACTTTAAGCAGCTTTACAGTGTAAGGACATGATACTGACAGGATGTTAAATCCCAGGACATGATGTTGACAGGATGTTAAATACCAGGACATGATGCTGACAGGATGTTAAATACCAGGACGTGATGCTGACAGGATGTTAAATAACAGGACATGATGCTGACAGGATGTTAAATACCAAGACATGTTGACAGGATGTTAAATACCAGGACATGATACTGACAGGATGTTAAATACCAGGATATGATGTTGACAGGATGTTAAATACCAGGACATGATGTTGACAGGATGTTAAATACCAGGACGTGATGCTGACAGGATGTTAAATAACAGGACATGATGCTGACAGGATGTTAAATACCAAGACATGTTGACAGGATGTTAAATACCAGGACATGATACTGACAGGATGTTAAATACCAGGATATGATGCTGACAGGATGTTAAATACCAGGACATGATACTGACAGGATGTTAAATACCAGGACATGATGCTGACAGGATGTTAAATACCAGGATATGATGCTGACAGGATGTTAAATACCAGGATATGATGCTGACAGGATGTTAATTACCAGGACATGATGTTGACAGGATGTTAAATACCAGGACATGATGCTGACAGGATGTTAAATACCAGGACATGATGTTGACAGGATGTTAAATACCAGGACATGATGCTGACAGGATGTTAAATATCAGGACATGATGTTGACAGGATGTTAAATACCAGGACATGATGCTGACAGGAAGTTAAATACCAGGACATGATGCTGACAGGATGTTAAATACCAGGACATGATGTTGACAGGATGTTGAATACCAGGACACAATGTTGACAGGATGTTAAATACCAGGACATGATGCTGATAGGATGACCTATGACCTATGTTATCAGGAGGTCAAGAGGCTTCCAGTTCCGGTGGCATGTACGTGGCCTTATCGTGGCTTTCTTTTGCAAAATGAATAGGAATGAACTGACTTGTTTTCTGAAAATGATGAATTTGATACCCCATATTACGGGACGTTCATTGTATGACAAGAAAAAAGGAGCAGGTCTATTTCAGATAGCATAGTCTGTCTGTTCACAATTCACCTGTGGGAACATGGCACCTCTCAACACCAGACAACACAAACAACTGGCTGCTACTATCCGAGAGATTGTTCGTGAGGAGATGACCTTCGCCCTTGAATGAATCACTCGCATTGCTCAACTCCTAAAGTGGAAACCTTTTCAACTAAAGTGGAAAGTCTAGAGAAGGCAGGCCAATGGGACAGAGGTACGACTCCCATAATCTGGTGACAGCGCATGCTAAATTAGAAGTGGGGCAATCAATCTCCTTGAATTGTTCGCCTTGAATCGTTATCGGGGAGGGCTCTGACCTTTGCAGAGAAGAGGATCAGTATCGACCCAGACCTGAGAACTGCTAAAAACAGAGTAAGACCTACAACGAGGTGAGATCCCAGCTACCCAATCTAAATCTGAGATGTAGCCTCATCCACCACCGGCAAAACTCATCCTGACCTTCCAGAACACACAACACGCTCGTTCTCCACTGCCAAGGAGGAGGCTCAAGACTTCTTTGAGAATCACATCGAAACCCAACACACAAGTGGACAAGCCAATAGATCAAGGCGAACCCCAATATGTCTGACTCAACAGTCAGGTATACCAACCATGCACAAATCACGCAAGCATAGCCTCCGGCTATAATGCTGCCCTCAGCATAAGATAATGATGAGGACACTCCTTCAAGTGGGTACAAGAAACAATGGTAATATTAATGCTGAGTATTGTTTTTGTTATTAATTATATTGCCTATGGTCCAGGACCTGGTTTCCCTAAGGATCCTATCCCAACGATGAACTTCCTGGTTTCCCTAAGGATCCTATCCCAACGATGAACTTCCTGGTTTCCCTAAGGATCCTATCCCAACGATGAACTTCCTGGTTTCCCTAAGGATCCTATCCCAACGATGAACTTCCTGGTTTCCCTAAGGATCCTATCCCAACGATGAACTTCCTGCTTTCCCTAAGGATCCTATCCCAACGATGAACTTCCTGGTTTCCCTAAGGATCAAATCTCAACGATGAACTTCCTGGTTTCCCTAAGGATCCTATCCCAACGATGAACTTCCTGGTTTCCCTAAGGATGCTATCCCAACGATGAACTTCCTGCTTTCCGTAAAGATCCTATCCCAACGATGAACTTCCTGGTTTCCCTAAGGATCCTATCCCAACGATGAACTTCCTGGTTTCCCTAAGGATCCTATCCCAACGATGAACTTCCTGGTTTCCCTAAGGATCCTATCCCAACGATGAACTTCCTGGTTTCCCTAAGGATCCTATCCCAACGATGAACTTCCTGCTTTCCCTAAGGATCCTATCCCAACGATGAACTTCCTGGTTTCCCTAAGGATCAAATCTCAACGATGAACTTCCTGGTTTCCCTAAGGATCCTATCCCAACGATGAACTTCCTGGTTTCCCTAAGGATGCTATCCCAACGATGAACTTCCTGCTTTCCGTAAAGATCCTATCCCAACGATGAACTTCCTGGTTTCCCTAAGGATCCTATCCCAACGATGAACTTCCTGGTTTCCCTAAGGATCCTATCCTAACGATGAACTTCCTGGTTTCCCTAAGGATCCAATCCCAACGATGAACTTCCTGGTTTCCCTAAGGATCCTATCCCAACGATGAACTTCCTGGTTTCCCTAAGGATCCTATCCCAACGATGAACTTCCTGCTTTCCCTAAGGATCCTAGCCCAACGATGAACTTCCTGGTTTCCCTAAGGATCAAATCTCAACGATGAACTTCCTGATTTCCCTAAGGATCCTATCCCAACGATGAACTTCCTGGTTTCCCTAAGGATCCTATCCCAACGATGAACTTCCTGGTTTCCCTAAGGATCCAATCTCAACGATGAACTTCCTGGTTTCCCTAAGGATCCTATCCCAACGATGAACTTCCTGCTTTCCGTAAAGATCCTATCCCAACGATGAACTTCCTGGTTTCCCTAAGGATCCTATCCCAACGATGAACTTCCTGGTTTCCCAAAGGATCCTATCCCAACGATGAACTTCCTGGTTTCCCTAAGGATCCTATCCCAACGATGAACTTCCTGGTTTCCCTAAAGATCCTATCCCAACGATGAACTTAACCTAAGATGCTTTTGGGAAACCGGACCCAGGAAATGAATACAGTGATGACATCACGCCAATTAATGAACAACGGACAATATAGCGAGGCGTTACACAGACTGGAGCTACTTCCTGGTGGGGCTACAGCGCATTGAATCACTGCATGGGAAAAAGATGGCATTAAAAAAAGACAAGACATTCAACTAGATTACTTTTTTGGGGGGAGGTTGCTACTGCTAAGGAAACATTGCAAATCTCATATGGGCTACTACACAGTATCTTTTGGTATTTGTCTTCCTGTTGATTGCTGTTCACCTTCGTTTTAGGGCAGGTTATTGAGTTTTTCTCCCAGGAAGGACTTGGCCTACAGGCCATGATGAATGTTTGTGAAGATCTAGATTATAGACTGAATATCCTGCCCGTACCCTTTTCTTTTCCTGTATATAGTACCGTGCACATGAATGATTAATAAAAACAGAGGGCACATTTATTTTTAAGGTGATATAAACCATATTGCTCAAAATACAGCTGCAGTATGGTATTACTCCTACAGCTACAGTATGTTATTACTCCTACAGCTACAGTATGTTATTACTCATACAGCTACAGTATGGTATTACTCCTACAGCTACAGTATGTTATTACTCCTACAGCTGCAGTATGTTATTACTCCTACAGCTACAGTATGTTATTACTCCTACAGCTGCAGTATGTTATTACTCCTACAGCTAGAGTATGTTAATACTCCTACAGCTACAGTATGTTATTACTCCTACAGCTACAGTATGTTATTACTCCTACAGCTACAGTATGGTATTACTCCTACAGCTACAGTATGTTATTACTCCTACAGCTGCAGTATGTTATTACTCCTACAGCTACAGTATGTTATTACTCCTACAGCTGCAGTATGTTATTACTCCTACAGCTAGAGTATGTTAATACTCCTACAGCTACAGTATGTTATTACTCCTACAGCTACAGTATGTTATTACTCCTACAGCTACAGTATGGTATTACTCCTACAGCTACAGTATGTTATTACTCCTACAGCTACAGTTTGTTATTACTCCTACAGCTACAGTATGTTATTACTCCTACAGCTACAGTATGTTATTACTCCTACAGCTGCAGTATGTTATTACTCCTACAGCTACAGTATGGTATTACTCCTACAGCTACAGTATGGTATTACTCCTACAGCTACAGTATGTTATTACTCCTACAGCTGCAGTATGTTATTACTCCTACAGCTACAGTATGTTATTACTCCTACAGCTACAGTATGTTATTACTCCTACAGCTACAGTATGTTATTACTCCTACAGCTACAGTATGTTATTACTCCTACAGCTAGAGTATGTTAGTACTCCTACAGCTACAGTATGTTATTACTCCTACAGCTACAGTATGTTATTACTCCTACAGCTACGGTATGTTATTACTCCTACAGCTACAGTATGTTATTACTCCTACAGCTACAGTATGTTATTACTCCTACAGCTACAGTATGTTATTACTCCTACAGCTAGAGTATGTTATTACTCCTACAGCTAGAGTATGTTATTACTCCTACAGCTACAGTATGTTATTACTCCTACAGCTGCAGTATGTTATTACTCCTACAGCTAGAGTATGCTATTACTCCTACAGCTAGAGTATGTTATTACTCCTACAGCTGCAGTATGTTATTACTCCTACAGCTGCAGTATGTTATTACTCCTACAGCTAGAGTATGTTATTACTCATACAGCTGCAGTATGTTATTACTCCTACAGCTGCAGTATGTTATTACTCCTACAGCTGCAGTATGTTATTACTCCTACAGCTAGAGTATGTTATTAATCCTACAGCTAGAGTATGTTATTACTCCTACAGCTGCAGTATGTTATTACTCCTACAGCTACAGTATGTTATTACTCCTACAGCTACAGTATGTTATTACTCCTACAGCTACAGTATGTTATTACTCCTACAGCTACAGTATGTTATTACTCATACAGCTACAGTATGGTATTACTCCTACAGCTACAGTATGTTATTACTCCTACAGCTGCAGTATGTTATTACTCCTACAGCTACAGTATGTTATTACTCCTACAGCTGCAGTATGTTATTACTCCTACAGCTAGAGTATGTTAATACTCCTACAGCTACAGTATGTTATTACTCCTACAGCTACAGTATGTTATTACTCCTACAGCTACAGTATGGTATTACTCCTACAGCTACAGTATGTTATTACTCCTACAGCTACAGTTTGTTATTACTCCTACAGCTACAGTATGTTATTACTCCTACAGCTACAGTATGTTATTACTCCTACAGCTGCAGTATGTTATTACTCCTACAGCTACAGTATGGTATTACTCCTACAGCTACAGTATGGTATTACTCCTACAGCTACAGTATGTTATTACTCCTACAGCTGCAGTATGTTATTACTCCTACAGCTACAGTATGTTATTACTCCTACAGCTACAGTATGTTATTACTCCTACAGCTACAGTATGTTATTACTCCTACAGCTACAGTATGTTATTACTCCTACAGCTAGAGTATGTTAGTACTCCTACAGCTACAGTATGTTATTACTCCTACAGCTACAGTATGTTATTACTCCTACAGCTACGGTATGTTATTACTCCTACAGCTACAGTATGTTATTACTCCTACAGCTACAGTATGTTATTACTCCTACAGCTACAGTATGTTATTACTCCTACAGCTAGAGTATGTTATTACTCCTACAGCTAGAGTATGTTATTACTCCTACAGCTACAGTATGTTATTACTCCTACAGCTGCAGTATGTTATTACTCCTACAGCTAGAGTATGCTATTACTCCTACAGCTAGAGTATGTTATTACTCCTACAGCTGCAGTATGTTATTACTCCTACAGCTGCAGTATGTTATTACTCCTACAGCTAGAGTATGTTATTACTCATACAGCTGCAGTATGTTATTACTCCTACAGCTGCAGTATGTTATTACTCCTACAGCTGCAGTATGTTATTACTCCTACAGCTAGAGTATGTTATTAATCCTACAGCTAGAGTATGTTATTACTCCTACAGCTGCAGTATGTTATTACTCCTACAGCTACAGTATGTTATTACTCCTACAGCTACAGTATGTTATTACTCCTACAGCTACAGTATGTTATTACTCCTACAGCTACAGTATGTTATTACTCCTACAGCTACAGTATGTTATTACTCCTACAGCTACAGTATGTTATTACTCCTACAGCTACAGTATGTTATTACTCCTACAGCTACAGTATGTTATTACTCCTACAGCTACAGTATGTTATTACTCCTACAGCTACAGTATGTTATTACTCCTACAGCTACAGCATGCTATTACTCCTACAGCTACAGTATGGTATTACTCCTACAGCTACAGTATGGTATTACTCCTACAGCTACAGCATGTTATTACTCCTACAGCTACAGTATGTTATTACTCCTACAGCTAGAGTATGCTATTACTCCTACAGCTACAGTATGTTATTACTCCTACAGCTAGAGTATGCTATTACTCCTACAGCTACAGTATGTTATTACTCCTACAGCTAGAGTATGCTATTACTCCTACATCTACAGTATGTTATTATTCCTACAGCTACAGTATGGTATTGATCCTACAGCTACAATATATTATTACTCCTACAGTATGTTATTACTCCTACAACTACAGTATGTTATTACTCCTACAGCTACAGTATGTTATTACTCCTGCAGTATGTTATTACTCCTACAGCTACAGTATGTTATTACTCCTACAGCTACAGTATGTTATTACTCCTGCAGTATGTTATTACTCCTGCAGCTACAGTATGTTATCACTCCTACAGCTACAGTATGTTATTACTCCTGCAGTATGTTATTACTCCTACAGCTAGAGTATGCTATTACTCCTACAGCTACAGTATGTTATTACTCCTACAGCTGCAGTATGTTATTACTCCTACAGCTACAGTATGGTATTACTCCTACAGCTGCAGTATGTTATTACTCCTACAGCTACAGTATGTTATTACTCCTACAGCTACAGTATGTTATTACTCCTACAGCTAGAGTATGCTATTACTCCTACAGCTACAGTATGTTATTACTCCTACAGCTGCAGTATGTTATTACTCCTACAGCTACAGTATGGTATTAATCCTACAGCTACAGAATGTTATTACTCCTACAGCTGCAGTATGTTATTACTCCTACAGCTAGAGTATGCTATTACACCTACAGCTACAGTATGTTATTACTCCTACAGCTACAGTATGTTATTACTCCTACAGCTACAGTATGTTATTACTCCTACAGCTACAGTATGTTATTACTCCTACAGCTAGAGTATGTTATTACTCCTACAGCTACAGTATGTTATTACTCCTACAGCTACAGTATGTTATTACTCCTACAGCTACAGTATGTTATTACTCCTACAGCTACAGTATGTTATTACTCCTACAGCTACAGTATTTTATTACTCCTACAGCTACAGCATGCTATTACTCCTACAGCTAAAGTATGGTATTACTCCTACAGCTACAGTATGGTATTACTCCTACAGCTACAGCATGTTATTACTCCTACAGCTACAGTATTTTATTACTCCTACAGCTAGAGTATGCTATTACTCCTACAGCTACAGTATGTTATTACTCCTACAGCTAGAGTATGCTATTACTCCTACAGCTACAGTATGTTATTACTCCTACAGCTAGAGTATGCTATTACTCCTACATCTACAGTATGTTATTACTCCTACAGCTACAGTATGGTATTACTCCTACAGCTACAGTATGTTATTACTCCTACAGTATATTATTACTCCTACAGTATGTTATTACTCCTACAGCTACAGTATGTTATTACTCCTACAGCTACAGTATGTTATTACTCCTGCAGTATGTTATTACTCCTGCAGCTACAGTATGTTATTACTCCTACAGCTACAGTATGGTATTACTCCTACAGCTACAGTATGGTATTACTCCTACAGCTACAGTATGTTATTACTCCTACAGCTACAGTATGGTATTACTCCTACAGCTACAGTATGTTATTACTCCTACAGCTACAGTATGGTATTACTCCTAAAACTACAGTATGTTATTACTCCTACAGCTACAGTATGGTATTACTCCTACAGCTACAGTATGTTATTACTCCTGCAGCTACAGTATGTTATTACTCCTACAGCTACAGTATGTTATTACTCCTACAGCTAGAGTATGCTATTACTCCTACAGCTACAGTATGTTATTACTCCTACAGCTGCAGTATGTTATTACTCCTACAGCTACAGTATGGTATTACTCCTACAGCTGCAGTATGTTATTACTCCTACAGCTACAGTATGTTATTACTCCTACAGCTACAGTATGTTATTACTCCTACAGCTACAGTATGTTATTACTCCTAGAGCTACAGTATGTTATTACTCCTACAGCTACAGTATGTTATTACTCCTACAGCTACAGTATGTTATTACTCCTAGAGCTACAGTATGTTATTACTCCTACAGCTACAGTATGCTATTACTCCTACAGCTACAGTATGTTATTACTCCTACAGCTGCAGTATGTTATTACTCCTACAGCTACAGTATGTTATTACTCCTACAGCTACAGTATGTTATTACTCCTACAGCTAGAGTATGCTATTACTCCTACAGCTACAGTATGTTATTACTCCTACAGCTGCAGTATGTTATTACTCCTACAGCTACAGTATGGTATTAATCCTACAGCTACAGAATGTTATTACTCCTACAGCTGCAGTATGTTATTACTCCTACAGCTAGAGTATGCTATTACACCTACAGCTACAGTATGTTATTACTCCTACAGCTAGAGTATGCTATTACTCCTACATCTACAGTATGTTATTACTCCTACAGCTACAGTATGGTATTACTCCTACAGCTACAGTATGTTATTACTCCTACAGTATGTTATTACTCCTACAGTATGTTATTACTCCTACAGCTACAGTAGGTTATTACTCCTACAGCTACAGTATGTTATTACTCCTGCAGTATGTTATTACTCCTACAGCTACAGTATGTTATTACTCCTACAGCTACAGTATGTTATTACTCCTGCAGTATGTTATTACTCCTGCAGCTACAGTATGTTATTACTCCTACAGCTACAGTATGGTATTACTCCTACAGCTACAGTATGGTATTACTCCTACAGCTACAGTATGTTATTACTCCTACAGCTACAGTATGGTATTACTCCTACAGCTACAGTATGTTATTACTCCTACAGCTACAGTATGGTATTACTCCTAAAACTACAGTATGTTATTACTCCTACAGCTACAGTATGGTATTACTCCTACAGCTACAGTATGTTATTACTCCTGCAGCTACAGTATGTTATTACTCCTACAGCTACAGTATGTTATTACTCCTACAGCTAGAGTATGCTATTACTCCTACAGCTACAGTATGTTATTACTCCTACAGCTGCAGTATGTTATTACTCCTACAGCTACAGTATGGTATTACTCCTACAGCTGCAGTATGTTATTACTCCTACAGCTACAGTATGTTATTACTCCTACAGCTACAGTATGTTATTACTCCTACAGCTACAGTATGTTATTACTCCTAGAGCTACAGTATGTTATTACTCCTACAGCTACAGTATGTTATTACTCCTACAGCTACAGTATGTTATTACTCCTAGAGCTACAGTATGTTATTACTCCTACAGCTACAGTATGCTATTACTCCTACAGCTACAGTATGTTATTACTCCTACAGCTGCAGTATGTTATTACTCCTACAGCTACAGTATGTTATTACTCCTACAGCTACAGTATGTTATTACTCCTACAGCTAGAGTATGCTATTACTCCTACAGCTACAGTATGTTATTACTCCTACAGCTGCAGTATGTTATTACTCCTACAGCTACAGTATGGTATTAATCCTACAGCTACAGAATGTTATTACTCCTACAGCTGCAGTATGTTATTACTCCTACAGCTAGAGTATGCTATTACACCTACAGCTACAGTATGTTATTACTCCTACAGCTACAGTATGTTATTACTCCTACAGCTACAGTATGTTATTACTCCTACAGCTACAGTATGTTATTACTCCTACAGCTAGAGTATGTTATTACTCCTACAGCTACAGTATGTTATTACTCCTACAGCTACAGTATGTTATTACTCCTACAGCTACAGTATGATATTACTCCTACAGCTACAGTATGTTATTACTCCTACAGCTACAGTATTTTATTACTCCTACAGCTACAGCATGCTATTACTCCTACAGCTAAAGTATGGTATTACTCCTACAGCTACAGTATGGTATTACTCCTACAGCTACAGCATGTTATTACTCCTACAGCTACAGTATTTTATTACTCCTACAGCTAGAGTATGCTATTACTCCTACAGCTACAGTATGTTATTACTCCTACAGCTAGAGTATGCTATTACTCCTACAGCTACAGTATGTTATTACTCCTACAGCTAGAGTATGCTATTACTCCTACATCTACAGTATGTTATTACTCCTACAGCTACAGTATGGTATTACTCCTACAGCTACAGTATGTTATTACTCCTACAGTATATTATTACTCCTACAGTATGTTATTACTCCTACAGCTACAGTAGGTTATTACTCCTACAGCTACAGTATGTTATTACTCCTGCAGTATGTTATTACTCCTACAGCTACAGTATGTTATTACTCCTACAGCTACAGTATGTTATTACTCCTGCAGTATGTTATTACTCCTGCAGCTACAGTATGTTATTACTCCTACAGCTACAGTATGGTATTACTCCTACAGCTACAGTATGGTATTACTCCTACAGCTACAGTATGTTATTACTCCTACAGCTACAGTATGGTATTACTCCTACAGCTACAGTATGTTATTACTCCTACAGCTACAGTATGGTATTACTCCTAAAACTACAGTATGTTATTACTCCTACAGCTACAGTATGGTATTACTCCTACAGCTACAGTATGTTATTACTCCTGCAGCTACAGTATGTTATTACTCCTACAGCTACAGTATGTTATTACTCCTACAGCTAGAGTATGCTATTATTCCTACAGCTACAGTATGTTATTACTCCTACAGCTGCAGTATGTTATTACTCCTACAGCTACAGTATGGTATTACTCCTACAGCTGCAGTATGTTATTACTCCTACAGCTACAGTATGTTATTACTCCTACAGCTACAGTATGTTATTACTCCTACAGCTACAGTATGTTATTACTCCTAGAGCTACAGTATGTTATTACTCCTACAGCTACAGTATGTTATTACTCCTACAGCTACAGTATGTTATTACTCCTAGAGCTACAGTATGTTATTACTCCTACAGCTACAGTATGCTATTACTCCTACAGCTACAGTATGTTATTACTCCTACAGCTGCAGTATGTTATTACTCCTACAGCTACAGTATGGTATTACTCCTACAGCTGCAGTATGTTATTACTCCTACAACTACAGTATGTTATTACTCCTACAGCTACAGTATGTTATTACTCCTACAGCTAGAGTATGCTATTACTCCTACAGCTACAGTATGTTATTACTCCTACAGCTGCAGTATGTTATTACTCCTACAGCTACAGTATGGTATTACTCCTACAGCTACAGTATGTTATTACTCCTACAGCTGCAGTATGTTATTACTCCTACAGCTAGAGTATGCTATTACTCCTACAGCTACAGTATGTTATTACTCCTAGAGCTGCAGTATGTTATTACTCCTACAGCTACAGTATGTTATTACTCCTACAGCTACAGTATGTTATTACTCCTACAGCTACAGTATGTTATTACTCCTACAGCTGGAGTATGCTATTACTCCTACAGCTACAGTATGTTATTACTCCTACAGCTGCAGTATGTTATTACTCCTACAGCTACAGTATGGTATTACTCCTACAGCTGCAGTATGTTATTACTCCTACAGCTACAGTATGTTATTACTCCTACAGCTACAGTATGTTATTACTCCTACAGCTAGAGTATGCTATTACTCCTACAGCTACAGTATGTTATTACTCCTACAGCTGCAGTATGTTATTACTCCTACAGCTACAGTATGGTATTACTCCTACAGCTACAGTATGTTATTACTCCTACAGCTGCAGTATGTTATTACTCCTACAGCTAGAGTATGCTATTACTCCTACAGCTACAGTATGTTATTACTCCTAGAGCTGCAGTATGTTATTACTCCTACAGCTACAGTATGTTATTACTCCTACAGCTACAGTATGTTATTACTCCTACAGCTAGAGTATGTTATTACTCCTGCAGTATGTTATTACTCCTACAGCTGCAGTATGTTATTACTCCTACAGCTGCAGTATGTTATTACTCCTACAGCTACAGTATGGTATTACTCCTACAGCTAGAGTATGTTATTACTCCTGCAGTATGTTATTTCTCCTACAGCTGCAGTATGTTATTACTCCTACAGCTGCAGTATGTTATTACTCCTACAGCTACAGTATGGTATTTCTCCTACAGCTACAGTATGTTATTACTCCTACAGCTACAGTATGTTATTACTCCTACAGCTACATTATGTTATTACTCTTACAGCTACAGTATGGTATTACTCCTACAGCTACAGTATGTTATTACTCCTACAGCTGCAGTATGTTATTACTCCTACAGCTACAGTATGGTATTACTCCTACAGCTACAGTATGTTATTACTCCTACAGCTACAGTATGGTATTACTCCTACAGCTACAGTATGTTATTATTCCTACAGCTACAGTATGGTGTTACTCCTACAGTATGTTATTACTCCTACAGCTACAGTATGGTATTACTCCTACAGCTAGAGTATGTTATTACTCCTGCAGTATGTTATTACTCCTACATCTACAGTATGTTATTACTCCTACAGCTACAGTATGTTATTACTCCTACAGCTACATTATGTTATTACTCCTACAGTATGTTATTACTCCTACAGCTACAGTATGTTATTACTCCTACAGCTACAGTATGTTATTACTCCTACAGCTACAGTATGTTATTACTCCTGCAGCTACATTATGTTATTACTCCTACAGCTACAGTATGTTATTACTCCTACAGCTACAGTATGTTATTACTCCTACATATACAGTATGTTATTACCGCTGCAGCTACAATATGGTATTACTCCCACAGCTACAGTATGTTATTACTCCTGCTGTATGTTATTACTCCCACAGTATGTTATTACCCCTGCAGTAAGTTATTACTCATACCATATGGTATTACTCCTACAGTATGGTATTACTCCTACAGTATGTTATTACTCCTGCAGTATGTTACTATTCCTACATCTACAGTATGTTATTACTCCTACAGCTACAGTATGTTATTACTCCTACAGCTACAGTATGGTATGACTCCTACAGCTACAGTATGGTATTACTCCTACAGTATGTTACTATTCCTACAGCGACTGGATGTTATTACTCCTACAGTATGTTATTACTCCTACAGCTACAGTATGTTATTACTCCTACAGCTACAGTATGTTATTACTCCTACAGCTACAGTATGGTATTACTGCTACAGTATGTTACTATTCCTACAGCGACTGGATGTTATTACTCCTACATTATGGTATTACTCCTACAGTATGGTATTACTCCTACAGTATGTTAGTACTCCTACACTATGGTATTACTCCTGCAGTATGTTATTACTCCTACAGCTACAGTATGGTATTACTCCTACAGTATGTTATTACTCCTACAGTATGTTATTACTCCTACAGTATGTTATTACCGTTACAGTATGTTATTACTCCTACAGCTACAGTATGGTATTACTCCTACAGTATGGTATTACTCCTGCAGTATGTTATTACTCCTACAGCTGCAGTATGTTATTACTCCTACAGCTACAGTATGGTATTACTCCTACAGCTACAGTATGGTATTACTCCTGCAGCTACAGTATGTTATTACTCCTACAGTATGTTATTACTCCTACAGTATGGTATTACTCATGCAGCTACAGTATGGTATTAATCCTACAGTATGTTATTACTCCTACAGTATGGTATTACTCCTGCAGCTACCGTATGTTATTACTCCTACAGTATGTTATTAACCCCTACAGCTACAGTATGTTATTACTCCTACAGTATGTTATTACTCCTACAGTATGTTATTACTCCTACAGTATGTTATTACTCCTACAGTATGTTATTACTCCTACAGTATGGTATTACTCCTACAGTATGTTATTAACCCCTACAGTATGTTATTACTCCTACAGTATGTTATTACTCCTACAGTATGTTATTAACCCCTACAGTATGGTATTACTCCTACAGTATGGTATTACTCCTACAGTATGTTATTACTCCTACAGTATGTTATTACTCCTACAGTATGGTATTACTCCTACAGTATGTTATTACTCCTACAGTATGTTATTACTCCTACAGTATGTTATTACTCCTACAGCTACAGTATGGTATTACTCCTACAGCTACAGTATGTTATTACTCCTACAGCTACAGTATGGTAGTACTCCTACAGTATGTTATTACTCCTACAGTATGTTATTACTCCTACAGTATGTTATTACTCCTACAGCTACAGTATGGTAGTACTCCTACAGCATGTTATTACTCCTACAGCTACAGTATGGTAGTACTCCTACAGCATGTTATTACTCCTACAGCATGTTATTACTCCTGCAGCTACAGTATGTTATTAACCCCTACAGTATGTTATTACCCCTACAGCTACAGTATGTTATTGACAGTTTAAGCAAATTTGTAATTTTTCCTTTCATTTTATTTTTTCTTCATTAGTCACGCTAACTCACCAAATGTGATAACTGAACTGGAAAGGTCTTAAAATGTTTACTTATTTAAGGTTTTACTGAAACAAGATTCTCTGGTCTGATGAAACAAAGATTGAACTCTTTGGCATGAATGCCAAGCGTCACGCAACCTGGCTCCATCCCTACGGTGAAGCATGGTGGTGGCAGCATCATGCTGTGGGGATGTTTTTCAGCAGTAGGGACTGGGAGACCAGTCAGGATCGAGGGAAAGACGAACGGAGCAAAGTACAGAGCGATCCTTGATGAAAACCTGCTCCAGAGCACGCAGGACCTCAGACTGCAGCGAAGGTTCACCTTCCAGCAGGACAACGACCCTAAGCTCACAGCCAGGACAACCCAGGAGTGGCTGCAGGGCAAGTCTCTGAATGTCCTTGAGTGGCCCAGGCAGAGCCCAGACTTGAACTCGATCGAACATCTCTGGAGAGACCTGAAAATAGCTGTGCAGCAACGTTCCCCATCCAACTTGACAGAGCTTTAGAGAATCTGCAGATAATAATGGGAGAAACTCCTCAAATACAGGTGTGCCAAGCTTGTAGCGTCATATCCAAGAAGACTTGAGGCTGTAATGGCTGCTAAAGGTGCTTCAACAAAGCACTGAGTGAAGAGTCTGAATACTTATGTAAATTTGATATATATATATATCTTTTTACGTTTACAAAAAACTCTAAAAACCTGTTTTTGCTTTGTCATTATGGGGTATTGTGTGTAGATTGAAGAGAAAAAACAACTATTTAATCAATTTTAGAATAAGGCTGTAACGTTAAAAAAAAGTCAAGGGGTCTGAATACTTTACGAGTAGTACACTTTAAGAACATCGAAATTCGACATACGAGCTTGTCTGACCACCACGCCTACTACTACCCATTTACACATTTCAGAGTCTCTTAAAAGAGCCACAAGATGGCGTTTTAACGTTTCATTACTACAAAATCCTACACTCTGTGATCAATTCGAAATTGAACTAAATTAATTCATATTGATCAATTGAAATTCAGTCGATGACCCCCGGATTCTATGGGACACCACGAAAGTTTTTAATTAAAAAAATAATGCATCTGGGTTGAATAAATCACAATTAAAGTAAATATCAGAATTGTAAATGTTGTCTAACAGCGTTAGAGTGTTCTCAACAAAAAAACTGTTTTCAGACCAGGAAGATATTCTTTCCAAAGTCAACATAAAACGTAATTTATGGATAAGACAAAAGATCAGAATTGGCCATCCATTGAGTTGGACTGAACCATTCATTCCATGGTAATCATTCCAGTTGATCACTGACCACCAAGCTAGACAGTAATAATCAATTAGCTGACATAGAAAACAATTGAATCTGAAACCAAATTAATCAATAAAATATTCTCCCGCTTCTATAAAGAACTTTACTCCTCTGATTGTAAATCCAAACCAAGCCAGACTAAGTCCTTTCTAAAATAATGAAGAAGTCCTCTTCTCTCAACAGAGGAAGCCGCCTCGGTAGGAGGCCAAATATCTCTAAATTAAGCCCGAATAAATTCAGCCCAAATCTCTCTGTCACGGTCGTCAAAAGAAGTGGACCAAAGTGCAGCGTGGTGAGCGTACATATTCCTTTCATTTTTAGAAAATGTCGCCAACAAAACAAGAAACGAAAGAAACAACCGTGAAGCTTACAGGGCATAAGTGCCACCAACAAAAGTCAACTAGCCACACTGAACGGAGGGAAAAAGGGCTACCTAAGTATGATTCCCAATCAGAGACAACGATAGACAGCTGTCCCTGATTGAGAACCATGCCAAAACATAGAAATAAAGAAACATAGAAAACAAAGCATAGAATGCCCACCCCAAATCACACCCTGACCAAACCAACTAGAGACATTAAAAGGCTCTCTAAGGTCAGGGCGTGACACTCTCTCAAATTTTGGACTCCATTAGTTCCACTATTGCTCGAAATGATTAACACAGCTGTTCACAAAGGTTCATTTAGGAGAGATGTGAATACAGCACTAATTCTGCTTTTATAAGAACAAGGTAAGGATGCCACTGTGTTCTCACCAAGTGGTTTAGACATGATTCTTCCCCTATTTTTGAATTAAAAAAAATATAAAACTGTTTTCCAAAATGTTGTCGTCCCATCTCTCGATCACATGGACCAAAACGTTTATCTTCTGAAAACCTCCGTCCACTATTACATATATTACATTTACATTTTAGTCATTTAGCAGACGCTCTTATCCAGAGCGACTTACAGTAGAGTGCATACATTTTATTACATTTACATACTGAGACAAGGATATCCCTACCGGCCAAACCCTCCCTAACCCGGACGACGCTATGCCAATTGTGCGTCGCCCCACGGACCTCCCGGTTGCGGCCGGCTGCGACAGAGCCTGGGCGCGAACCCAGAGACTCTGGTGGCGCAGCTAGCACTGCGATGCAGTGCCCTAGACCACTGCGTCACCCGGGAGGCCATATCTTAAATACTTCATCAGAAACAACAGCTCTTAGGGCTGCTTTATCTCTTGATGTAGAAAATGATTTTGATCAACTAGAATGGTCATATCTCTGGTTTGAACATATGGGAATTGGCTCCAATTTCATTCATATGATTAAAATCCTATATGCCAATCCTTCATAACAGGCAATATCTGCTCTGCTCTGTTCAGAGCCACTTGAAGCAGCAGACACGGTGATACGATTTGTCCTTTGCTATTTTTACTATCCATGGAACTCCTTGGGGGCAATTTGTCAATCGAAGGAAATAACACCAATTTCCCTTAAATCTACTGATGTTTACAATATATCTACAATATTTTACTATATCTAGACAATGTATCTCAATCAATCCCCAAACACATTAAAGATTATAGATAAATTCAGTTTAATCTCAAATCATAAGATGAAATCAAACCAAATCAGCCCTACTTCCTATCAAGACCCTAATGGAGGACTCCGTCTCTAGTTATGGAATCATAATTGTTTCCCATTTTGAAATATTTGGGAGTAGATAACTAACTTAGATAACTAAAACAACTAACTAACTAACTAACTAACTAAAAAAACTATGCCGTTAACTGTAAGAGAATGCTCAAATCAATCCTTCCGACATCAGTGGATGAACAAACATACCAGCTGTTTTAACTATCAGAATATCTATTGTCAAAAATAATATATTGTTTTAACTATCAGAATATCTATTGTCAAAAATAATATATTGTTTTAACTATCAGAATATCTATTGTCAAAAGGAATATATTGTTTTAACTATCAGAATATCTATTGTCAAAAATAATATATTGTTTTAACTATCAGAATATCTATTGTCAAAAATAATATATTGTTTTAACTATCAGAAAATCTATTGTCAAAAATAATATATTGCCACGGCTGAATTTCTGTAGTTCAATTCTTCCCATTTTCTTATTTTTATTTAACCCTTATTTTACCAGGTAAATTGACTGAGAACACATTCTCATTTTCAGCAACGACCTGAGGAATAGTTACAGGGGAGAGGAGGGGGGATGAATGAGCCAATTGGAAGCTGGGGATGATTAGGTGGCCATGGTAGTATGAGGATAGGAATAGGATGGGAGGTTGGTGGAATGGGATGTTGGGCTGGGAGGTTGGGAGATGGGAGGTTGGGAGATGGGAGGTTGGGGAGATGGGAGGTTGGGGTGATGGGAGGTTGGGAGATGGGAGGTTGGGAGATGGGAGGTTGGGGTGATGGGAGGTTGGGAGATGGGAGATGGGAGGTTGGGGTGATGGGAGGTTGGGAGATGGGAGGTTGGGAGATGGGAGGTTGGGAGATGGGAGGTTGGGGTGATGGGAGGTTGGGAGATGGGAGGTTGGGGTGATGGGAGGTTGGGAGATGGGAGGTTGGGGTGATGGGAGGTTGGGAGATGGGAGGTTGGGGGTGGAGGCTCACTTCTTTCTGGTTATTTGCTTTTACATGTTGTTTTACTCTGTAATATGATCACAACTTTAAAACGTTTTTCTTTTTTGAGTGGCAGCCCACAGGTTAAGGAGTGTGTGTGTGTGTGTGTGTGTGTGTGTGTGTGTGTGTGTGTGTGTGTGTGTGTGTGTGTGTGTGTGTGTGTGTGTGTGTGTGTGTGTGTGTGTGTGTGTGTGCGCGTGCGAGTTGGGCTAATAAATGTGTCATACAGTACTTTACCTGCACACACTTTTCCATCGGCATAGTAACCGCGAGGACAGGTGGACTCACAGCGTCCGTCCAGCAGCAGAGAGTTAGAGTCCTTACAGCTCTCACAGTGGTCAGGGGTCCCCGAGCAAGACAGGCAGTCCCTCTGGCACTGGACTGTTACACACACACACATGGATACGCATGTACACACACACAAAGACGCACGCACACAGACAGAGACAGAGAGAGAGACAGAGACAGAGACAGAGAGAGAGACAGAGACAGAGACAGAGACAGAGAGACAGCGAGAGAGAGAGAGAGAGACAGAGAGCGACAGAGAGAGAGACAGTGAGAGAGAGTGAGAGAGAGAGAGAGAGAGAGAGAGAGAGAGAGAGAGAGAGAGAGACAGAGAGAGAGACAGAGACAGAGAGACAGAGAGAGAGAGAGAGAGAGAGAGAGAGAGAGAGAGAGAGAGAGAGAGAGAGAGAGAGAGAGACAGAGAGAGAGAGAGAGAGACAGAGAGAGAGAGAGAGAGAGAGAGACAGAGAGAGAGAGAGAGACAGAGAGAGAGAGAGAGACAGAGAGAGAGAGAGAGAGAGAGAGAGAGAGATATTGAAATGCTGAGTGTGTTTTTATTTAGATTATTGAGAGTCTTATTGGCCGCCAGTGTCTGTCTGATTATCTTATTGGCTGCCAGTGTCTGTCTGATTATCTTATTGGCTGCCAGTGTCTGTCTGATTATCTTATTGGCTGCCAGTGTCTGTCTGATTACCTTATTGGCCGCCAGTGTCTGAATACATGTGACCTATTCCTTACTTTGTTGAGAATAGAACGGGCCAGTATTTAACTAGAGCCAGACTCCATTTCATAAACAGACACTGAACACTACTTAACAATATAACGCTAGTTAGCATCAGCATTAGATATAAACTACCTCTACGTTCCTTCATACTGGACACAGAGACATGCACATGGTTTCCAGGAGTTCATCTGACTCTGGGGAAATACATAACGGGCCTCATTGCCAAAATCTCAAAATATCCCTTTAAGGGATAGGTTTAGGGTTTTGGGGTTAGGGTTAGAGTTTAGGGTTTTGGGTGTTAAGGTTAGGGTTAGGGATAGGGGTTTTGGGGTTAGGGGTAGGGTTAAGGTTAGGGTTTAGGGTTCAGGGTTTTGGGGTTAGGGTTTATGGTTTAGGGTTCAGGGTTTTGGGGTTAGGGTTTAGGGTTCAGGGTTTTGGGGTTAGGGTTTAGGGTTCAGGGTTTTGGGGTTAGGGTTAAGGGTTTTTGGGTTAAGGTTATGGTTTTGGGGTTAGGGTTCTGGTTAGGGTGTGTGTGTGTGTTGTGCCACTCTTACCCTGTTTACACTCAGGGCAGCAGGTTCCCTGGTGGGGTACAGCCAGGGTCCCCAGGGGGCAGGTGGGACAGGACATCAAGTAACAGGTCACCCTGCCTTCACGACACTCACATTCCCTACAGGGGCCCTCACTCCATCTCTCCTGGTTCTATAGGGAGAAGGAGAGAAGAAGAAGGAAGGGGGAAGGGTGGTGAGGGGGAGAGAGGGGAGAGAGGGGAAGAGAAAGAGATAGAAAGGGAGGGAGGGAGGGAGAGAGAGAGACAGAGAGAGAGAGAGAACAGAGAGACAGAGAGACAGAGCAGACAGAGAGACAGAGAGACAGAGAGACAGAGAGACAGAGAGACAGAGCGTGGGGTGGAGAGGGGAGAGAGAGAGAAAGAGAAAGGGTGAGACAGAGACATATAAAGGGAGAGACAGAGACAGATAAAGGGGAGAAGACAACTATTTTTATGAGATTTGAATGATACACTGAAACTATTGGCACTTTGCGGAGATTTCAAAGACCTTGATCGGTTAACCAAGTGATATGGTATACATTACCACCAGTGGTCTCTGAGGTTTCCCTGAGGACTGATCAGGGTTTGGGTAGACACAGGTCTTCAAGGACTGACACTCAGGACAACACTTCCCTGGTAGGTGAACCATCTCTGAACCCTGTTAGGAAGAGACCACATGAGTGTTTGTGCTCCATCTGTCTGTCTCTCCCTCTCTGCCTGCTCCATCTGTCTGCCTCTCCTTCTCCCTCTCTGCCTGCTCCATCTCTCTGTCTCTCCCTCTCTTCCCTCTCTGCCTGCTCCATCTGTCTGTCTCTCCCTCTCTCTCTACCTGCTCCATCTATCTGTCTCTCCCTCTCTGCCTGCTCCATCTGTCTGTCTCTCCCTCTCTTCCCTCTACCTACTCCATCTGTCTGTCTCTCCTTCTCCCTCTCTGCCTGCTCCACCTGTCTGTCTCTCCCTCTCTTCCCTCTCTGCCTGCTCCATCTGTCTGTCTCTCCCTCTCTCTCTACCTGCTCCATCTATCTGTCTCTCCCTCTCTGCCTGCTCCATCTGTCTGTCTCTCCCTCTCTTCCCTCTACCTACTCCATCTGTCTGTCTCTCCTTCTCCCTCTCTGCCTGCTCCATCTGTATCTCTCCTTCTCCCTCTCTGCCTGCTCCATCTCTCTGTCTCTCCCTCTCTTCCCTCTACCTGCGCTATCTGTCTGTCTCTCCCTCTCTCTCTACCTGCTCCATCTATCTGTCTCTCCCTCTCTTCCCTCTCTGCCTGCTCCATCTGTCTGTCTCTCCCTCTCTCTCTACCTGCTCCATCTATCTGTCTCTCCCTCTCTGCCTGCTCCATCTGTCTGTCTCTCCCTCTCTTCCCTCTACCTACTCCATCTGTCTGTCTCTCCTTCTCCCTCTCTGCCTGCTCCACCTGTCTGTCTCTCCCTCTCTTCCCTCTCTGCCTGCTCCATCTGTCTGTCTCTCCCTCTCTCTCTACCTGCTCCATCTATCTGTCTCTCCCTCTCTGCCTGCTCCATCTGTCTGTCTCTCCCTCTCTTCCCTCTACCTACTCCATCTGTCTGTCTCTCCTTCTCCCTCTCTGCCTGCTCCACCTGTCTGTCTCTCCCTCTCTTCCCTCTACCTGCTCTATCTGTCTGTCTCTCCCTCTCTTCCCTCTACATGCTCTATCTGTCTGTCTCTCCTTCTCCCTCTCTTCCTGCTCCATCTGTCTGTCTCTCCCTCTCTTCCCTCTACCTGCTCCATCTGTCTGTCTCTCCTTCTCCCTCTCTGCCTGCTCCATCTGTCTGTCTCTCCCTCTCTTCCCTCTACCTGCTCCATCTATCTGTCTCTCCTTCTCCCTCTCTGCCTGCTCCATCTGTCTGTCTCTCCTTCTCCCTCTCTTCCTGCTCCATCGGTCTCCCTCTCCTTCTCCCTCTCTGCCTGCTCCATCTGTCTGTCTCTCCCTCTCTTCCCTCTCTGCCTGCTCCATCTGTCTGTCTCTCCCTCTCTTCCCTCTCTGCCTGCTCCATCTGTCTGTCTCTCCCTCTCTTCCCTCTACCTGCTCCATCTGTCTGTCTCTCCTTCTCCCTCTCTGACTGCTACATATGTCTGTCTCTCCCTCTCTTCCCTCTACCTGCTCTATCTGTCTGTCTCTCCTTCTCCCTCTCTGACTGCTCCATCTGTCTGTCTCTCCTTCTCCCTCTCTGCCTGCTCCATCTGTCTGTCTCTCCCTCTCTTCCCTCTACCTGCTCTATCTGTCTGTCTCTCCTTCTCCCTCTCTTCCTGCTCCATCGGTCTCCCTCTCTGCCTGCTCCATCTGTCTGTCTCTCCCTCTCTTCCCTCTCTGCCTGCTCCATCTGTCTGTCTCTCCCTCTCTTCCCTCTCTGCCTGCTCCATCTGTCTGTCTCTCCTTCTCCCTCTCTACCTGCTCCATCTGTCTGTCTCTCCCTCTCTTCCCTCTACCTGCTCTATCTGTCTGTCTCTCCTTCTCCCTCTCCTCCTGCTCCATCGGTCTCCCTCTCTGCCTGCTCCATCTGTCTGTCTCTCCCTCTCTTCCCTCTCTGCCTGCTCCATCTGTCTGTCTCTCCCTCTCTTCCCTCTCTGCCTGCTCCATCTGTCTGTCTCTCCCTCTCTTCCCTCTCTGCCTGCTCCATCTGTCTGTCTCTCCTTCTCCCTCTCTACCTGCTCCATCTGTCTGTCTCTCCCTCTCTTCCCTCTACCTGCTCTATCTGTCTGTCTCTCCTTCTCCCTCTCCTCCTGCTCCATCGGTCTCCCTCTCTGCCTGCTCCATCTGTCTGTCTCTCCCTCTCTTCCCTCTCTGCCTGCTCCATCTGTCTGTCTCTCCCTCTCTTCCCTCTCTGCCTGCTCCATCTGTCTGTCTCTCCCTCTCTTCCCTCTCTGCCTGCTCCATCTGTCTGTCTCTCCTTCTCCCTCTCTACCTGCTCCATCTGTCTGTCTCTCCTTCTCCCTCTCTGCCTGCTCCATCTGTCTGTCTCTCCTTCTCCCTCTCTACCTGCTCCATCTGTCTGTCTCTCCCTCTCTGCCTGCTCCATCTGTCTGTCTCTCCTTCTCCCTCTCTGCCTGCTCCATCTGTCTGTCTCTCCTTCTCCCTCTCGGCCTGCTCCATCTGTCTGTCTCTCCTTCTCCCTCTCTGCCTGCTCCATCTGTCTGTCTCTCCTTCTCCCTCTCTACCTGCTCCATCTGTCTGTCTCTCCCTCTCTGCCTGCTCCATCTGTCTGTCTCTCCCTCTCTGCCTGCTCCATCTGTCTGTCTCTCCTTCTCCCTCTCTTCCTGCTCCATCTGTCTGTCTCTCCTTCTCCCTCTGCCTGCTCCATCTGTCTGTCTCTCCTTCTCTTCACTCTACCTGCTCCATCTGTCTGTCTCACCCTCTCTTCCCTCTACCTGCTCCATCTGTCTGTCTCTCCTTCTCCCTCTCTGCCTGCTCCATCTGTCTGTCTCTCCTTCTCTTCCCTCTATCTGCTCCATCTGTCTGTCTCTCCTTCTCTCCCTCCACCTCTTCTTATTCTCTCTCTCCCTCCCTCTTTCCTTCAGTCCAAACTAATCTATCCTTAGTCTATATAGTCAGCTACCCATCAATAGAAAGATGCCATTTACATTCATGGGGAAAATCCCTGTCTACGTTCCAAATGGCAACCTGCCCCCTACATAGTGCACTACTTTATACCCGAGCCAAGTAGTGCACTATGTAGGGAATAGGGTTCCTTTTGGAACGCACACCCTGTTTGTTTCTGTTATAGGACCTTGGTTGATTGCTATTGCCATGGTTGGATGGAACTAGAGGCAAAGAACCAGGGCACTAATATAATTTACGTTTAAACTACCAGGAACGTTCAGCTTTCATATAAAAATAGTTAACAACCAATTGAATGTAAGTCTTGTTGAAAGAATTGCTATTATTCTGATGATGTCGCTGTGTGTGAAACAGTCCACGTTAAAAGCCATATAGTCTGCCATTCTTTCAAGTCATTTACTGTTCATTAAATCGTGAAAGTATCTCCTTTGAAGCAGAACAAGCAGATGGTTATTCTGTTTTCAGATCCACATGTGTAACTTCTCCAGGCATCTCTATTCACGCTGTGTGACCTTGGCCAATCTGATCTGGAGTCAGGCCAATCTGATCTGGAGTCAGGCCAATCTGATCTGGAGTCAGGCCAATCTGATCTGGAGTCAGGCCAATCTGATCTGGAGTCAGGCCAATCTGATCTGGAGTCAGGCCAATCTGATCTGGAGTCAAGCCAATCTGATCTGGAGTCAGGCCAATCTGATCTGGGGTCAGGCCAATCTGATCTGGAGTCAGGCCAATCTGATCTGGAGTCAGGCCAATCTGATCTGGAGTCAGGCCAATCTGATCTGGAGTCAAGCCAATCTGATCTGGAGTCAGGCCAATCTGATCTGGAGTCAGGCCAATCTGATCTGGAGTCAGGCCAATCTGATCTGGAGTCAGGCCAATCTGATCTGGAGTCAGGCCAATCTGATCTGGGGTCAGGCCAATCTGATCTGGAGTCAGTCCAATCTGATCTGGAGTCAGGCCAATCTGATCTGGAGTCAGGCCAATCTGATCTGGAGTCAGGCCAATCTGATCTGGAGTCAGGCCAATCTGATCTGGGGTCAGGCCAATCTGATCTGGAGTCAGGCCAATCTGATCTGGAGTCAGGCCAACGATGCTGCTTTTCCTTTAATGAATACTTAACAGGCTGCTTACTACATTCCTACAATGATTAATGATGATTAATACCACGTGGAAAGAATAACAAAGTCATTTTATTTCTGTTTAACTTTAATGTCTGATTAGAAAAGTTGTTTTAAAAAAAAAAACGTGACTCTTACAGTGTGAAAATAATCAAAATGTGTGTTTATGTGTTTACAGATGCACTATGCAGAAATCGTTCCGCCATTTCCTGGTTGAGAAAATACTAATAGTTTGCGCCCTAATTTCAGTTCATGTGACAAAACAAGCAAAGTGCAGTGTAGAGAATCGTTGTACCATCTAAACCGCTGAGAAATATATTTTCCCATAACCAAAAAAATATTGTATTTTCAGCTGTTTTGAAGCCGATGTACAAAAACCACAAGTAAATAGATGCAAAAACTAAACTTAAGAACGGGAAACATAGAAATAACACACATAGAACAGATCTGACGCTTCTTAGAACTTGCTTTCAATGAGAAAAACAGATCTACGATTTTAACTGACATTTCTATGTGAATTTGGTCGGGATCGCCCCCCCTCCAAAAAAAACGAGCTATTTATTGCGGCTTTAACTTGAAAGACTGACAAGGTAGAAAAAGTGGTTCATGTTTATTCCACATTTATTTATCATAACCCTTTTCATTCCACTGAAATGGATCTTACGGGTCTTATGGAATCAAGCTTTTAAAGCTTTTAAGTCAGAACATTTAATAAAATACTCTATAGATTAAAATTCACTGTATTTCAAGCCTGTGTTTGTACTTCTTTTGCCCCCCCCCCTATAAAACTCCTGCCACAGACTCTTGTACGGTTCTGTATGTAGGCCAAGCGATCTACTGATCTAGTAAATAATGTCTTGTAATGAAGGGAGATATCCATGATGAATTCTCTATGTTACATCCTGGTTTTATATGTTTATTTATTCAAAAACAACAACAACAAAAAGGCAGCCAGTAGGATGCAGATAAAACATTAGATGTTCTATTTATTTTCCGTGGGGTTTACCGTCGGGCATTCTATTCGAGCACACTGGGCTATCTGGCAGAGGACCTGTCCCCTATCGCAGGTGCAGAACTCGCAGCCGGTGTCGTTCCACATGTCACCGTGGTAACGCACTGTAAGCTCGTACAGACAGCTTCCTTTGGCGGCGACACACTCGTCACAACACTGCCCCGCCCTCTTTACCTTGGTCTGGCCCTGCAAGGGATCATGGGAAGGGTATTGGTCGGAAACCCTTTATAATAACATTCACGAATAAGCAATAATACAATTAATTATGAATAGTGTACATCAGGGTTCCTCAATTTGGCTCACGGGTGATTTTATTTGGCCCCAAAAAAATCCATTGTTGGACATAAAAGAGTGTAAAAACACCAGGAAATCAGCTCCAAGGGATTTTAATTTAGGAAATGTGTCCCCAAGTATTCCCACACAAGACACATGTGACCGTATACAAATGTAAACAAGGTTTAAAATTATGTTTTAGTCAAACATTATATCTGTTGGGGCTTCTTGTGGTCAATTTGAAGTCTACTAATGATTTGTAATTATGTTCCGGCCCCCCTGTCCATCCGCTCAAGAAAAGATCAGCCCTGAGGTTGAATCTAGTTGATGATCCCAGGTGTTCATGTTATTAATATACGTGACAGACAGACAGACAGACAGACAGACAGACAGACAGACAGACAGACAGAAACATCCATAGACTCTTTATGTGTACTGACCTTCTCACAGGTCCCGGATGGACAGGTGTGTGTGTGACAGCGAGACTGGCCCCGATCACACACACACCTGGTGCAGCCGCTCTTCTGCCACTGCTCACCATGCTGCAGACACACACACACACACACACACACACACACACACACACACACACACACACACACACACACACACACACACACACACACACACACACACACACGCACACACACACACACACACACACACACACACACACACACACACACACACACACACACACACACACACCCACATAGCTTTCCCTTACACAACACTGTGTAAGTACAACGACTACCACAGTGGCAGAGTGAACCTGTTTCCTCCATTCACTACATGACATGAACAATACAGAGAGACAGAGAAGGGTTATATCTCAGTGCAACCTACAGTGGGGAGTGGACAGTGGGCAGTGGGCAGTGGGGATTGGGCAGTGGGCAGTGGGCAGTGGGCAGTGGACAGTGGGCAGTGGGCAGTGGACAGTGGGCAGTGGGCAGTTGACAGTGGGCAGTGGGCAGTGGGCAGTGGGCAGTGGACAGTGGACAGTGGGCAGTGGGCAGTTGACAGTGGGCAGTGGGCAGTGGGCAGTGGGCAGTGGACAGTGGGCAGTGGGCAGTGGACAGTGGGCAGTGGGCAGTTGACAGTGGGCAGTGGGCAGTGGGCAGTGGGCAGTGGACAGTGGGCAGTGGGGATTGGGCAGTGGACAGTGGGCAGTAGATGTTGGGCAGTGGGGATTGGGCAGTGGACAGTGGACAGTAGATGTTGGGCAGTGGGCAGTGGGCAGTGGACAGTGGACAGTGGGCAGTGGGCAGTGGGCAGTGGACAGTGGGCAGTGGGCAGTGGGCAGTGGGCAGTGGACAGTGGGCAGTGGACGGTGGGCAGTGGACAGTGGGCAGTGGACAGTGGGCAGTGGGCAGTGGGCAGTGGACAGTGGGCAGTGGACAGTGGACAGTGGACAGTGGACAGTGGGCAGTGGGCAGTGGGCAGTGGACAGTGGGCAGTGGGCAGTTGACAGTGGGCAGTGGGCAGTGGACAGTGGGCAGTAGATGTTGGGCAGTGGGGAGTGGGCAGTGGACAGTGGGCAGTGGGCAGTGGGCAGTGGGCAGTGGGAAGTGGGCAGTGGACAGTGGGCAGTGGACAGTGGGCAGTGGACAGTGGGGAGTGGGCAGTGGACAGTGGACAGTGGACAGTGGGCAGTGGGCAGTGGACAGTGGGCAGTGGGCAGTTGACAGTGGGCAGTGGGCAGTGGGGAGTGGGCAGTGGGCAGTGGGCAGTGGGCAGTGGACAGTGGGCAGTGGACAGTGGACAGTGGGCAGTGGAGAGTGGACAGTGGACGTTGGGCAGTAGATGTTGGACAGTGGGCAGTGGGCAGTAGACAGTGGGCAGTGGGCAGTTGACAGTGGGCAGTGGGCAGTGGGGAGTGGGCAGTGGGCAGTGGGCAGTGGGCAGTGGACAGTGGGCAGTGGACAGTGGACAGTGGGCAGTGGAGAGTGGACAGTGGACGTTGGGCAGTAGATGTTGGGCAGTGGGCAGTGGGCAGTAGGCAGTGGACGTTGGGCAGTAGATGTTGGACAGTGGGCAGTGGGCAGTGGACAGTTGACAGTGGGCAGTGGGCAGTGGGGAGTGGGCAGTGGGCAGTGGGCAGTGGGCAGTGGACAGTGGGCAGTGGACAGTGGACAGTGGGCAGTGGAGAGTGGACAGTGGACGTTGGGCAGTAGATGTTGGGCAGTGGGCAGTGGGCAGTAGGCAGTGGACGTTGGGTAGTAGATGTTGGACAGTGGGCAGTGGGCAGTGGACAGTGGATGTTGGGCAGTGGACAGTGGACAGTGGACAGTGGGCAGTGGACAGTGGTTAGTGGGCAGTGGGCAGTGGACAGTGGGCAGTGGAGAGTGGACAGTGGAAGTTGGGCAGTAGATGTTGGGCAGTGGGTAGTGGGCAGTGGACAGTGAGCAGTGGATGTTGGGCAGTGGACAGTGGGCAGTGGGCAGTGGGCAGTGGATGTTGGGCAGTGGACAGTGGACAGTGGGCAGTGGGCAGTGGGCAGTGGATGTTGGGCAGTGGACAGTGGACAGTGCGCAGTGGGCAGTGGACAGTGGGCAGTGGGCAGTGGAGAGTGGACAGTGGAAGTTGGGCAGTAGATGTTGGGCAGTGGGTAGTGGGCAGTGGACAGTGAGCAGTGGATGTTGGGCAGTGGGCAGTGGACAGTGGGCAGTGGACAGTGGGCAGTGGATATTGGGCAGTGGACAGAGGGCAGTGGACAGTGGACGTTGAGCAGTGGACAGTGGGCAGTGGACAGTGGGCAGTGGATGTTGGGCAGTGGGCAGTGGACAGTGGGCAGTGGACAGTGGGCAGTGGATATTGGGCAGTGGACAGAGGGCAGTGGACAGTGGACGTTGAGCAGTGGACAGTGGGCAGTGGACAGTGGGCAGTGGACAGTGGGCAGTGGGCAGTGGACAGTGGGCAGTGGGCAGTGGAGAGTGGACAGTGGAAGTTGGGCAGTAGATGTTGGGCAGTGGGTAGTGGGCAGTGGGCAAGTGGGCAGTGGGCAAGTGGGCAGTGGGCAAGTGGGCAGTGGGCAGTGGGAAGCAGGCAGTGGACAGCGGGCAGTGGACAGTGGGCAGTTGGCAGTGTGCAGTGGGCAGTGGACAGTGGCCAGTGGGCAGTGGGCAGTGGGCAGTGGACAGTGGACGTTGGGCAGTGGACAGTGGGCAGTGGACAGTGGGCAGTGGGCAAGTGGGCAGTGGGCAAGTGGGCAGTGGGCAGTGGACAGTGGGAAGCAGGCAGTGGACAGCGGGCAGTGGACAGT
>NC_074668.1:2261542-2476542 GCF_029448725.1 Salvelinus fontinalis | reverse complement strand
CATATTTAAGTAGTTATTTTTTCCCACCTGTGTTGGTGGGATCTTGTTTATGTGTAGTTGCCTGTTAGCACTCCATTGTCTTCACATTTCGTTCATTCTTTATTGTTTTTGTGCGTTTCCGTTATTAATAAACATGTGGAAACCATATCACGCTGCACCTTGGTCCGATAATTCCTGCGACGAACGTGACAGCAGCAAAGGGGAATTCCCTAGTTCAGGCGCTAGCTAGCCGCCTTGCGTAGCGCTGCAGAAGGCACCACAGCACATATATAATACATCTGACAGATACAGGAGCTAACCTGAGGCAACCTTCATTTTCTGTGAAACCCTACCTCCGCGGCGGGCACACTTGGGGCAGCAGTCTCCGGCGGGGGTGAAGGCGGTCTGGTCTGGGGGGCAGCTGAGAGGAGGACAGGGTCTCTGTCCACAGGATACACTACCCCCAGAACACACACACACCTGGCACTGGGAGACACTCCACTGACTGTCATGCTGTGGGGATCGGGGTAGTGTTTTATTAGATTGTATTCAACACGTATTTAACCAGGTAAGTCAATTAAGAACAAATTATTATTTACAATGTGAGGGGGATGTAGAGTGGGAGGGAAGGAGAGACAGAGAGACAGAAAGAGACAGAGACAGAAAGAGAGAGAGGTGTGTTGGAGAGGTGTGTTGGAGGAGCGGTGAGAGGCTTAGAACAGAGACATAACAACAAAAAGGAAAGGAAAGGAAAGGGAAGGGGAGAGGAAAGGAGAGGAGAGGAGAGGAGAGGAGAGGAGAGGAGAGGAGAGGAGAGGAGAGGAGAGGAGAGGAGAGGAGAGGAGAGGAGAGGAGAGGAGAGGAGAGGAGAGGAGAGGAGAGGGATAGAGGGGAGAAAGAGAGAACATGAACAGAGAGAAAGAGGAGAAGGAACATGTGATCTTGACCACTAGCTGTATTCTATAAGTCGCTAGTATCTCAACTCCCTATAGCCTCAACCCTAAACAAATAAATAACAACACAAATTAACATTCTATTCGTATACCACATACATGTAGCCTGTTAGTCAACCCACTACATTTTCTCACGCTTCTCTTCTCCGCTCTCCCCTTCACCAACTCAGTTAGCTAAGCCTTGAAAGGGCCCAGGAGGATCCTCTCAAAACTCAGCCTCAGTCGAGCCTTGTAAAAGTGTGAAAGACACTTGACTCTTAAGTGACACCAATGGAATCCTAAACTCTGGCCAAGGTGGTTTGTTCTACCTAAAAAGATGTCAGGTCAACCAACTCTGTGAGTAGGCAAAAGTGGAGACTAACAAGAAAACAATTGTGCATTAGGCAGAGATGATAAGATAGGGAAGAGAGAGGAGAGGGACAGAGGTAGAAGAGAGGACAAGAGAGGGAAGAGAGAGGAGGGGGACAGAGGAAGAGGAGAGGATAAGAGAAGGAAGAGAGAGGAGGAGGACGGAGGTAGAGAGGAGAGGAGCGGGACAGAGGTAGAGGAGAGGATAAGAGAGGGAAGAGAGAGGAGGTGAACGGAGGAAGAGGAGAGGATAAGAGAGTGAAGAGAGAGGAGGGGGACAGAGGTAGAGGAGAGTATAAGAGAAGGAAGAGAGAGGAGGGGGAAGAGGAGAGGAGAGGAGAGGAGAGGAGAGGAGAGGAGAGGAGAGGAGAGGAGAGGAGAGGGATAGAGGGGAGAAAGAGAGAACATGAACAGAGAGAAAGAGGAGAAGGAACATGTGATCTTGACCACTAGCTGTATTCTATAAGTCGCTAGTATCTCAACTCCCTATAGCCTCAACCCTAAACAAATAAATAACAACACGAATTAACATTCTATTCGTATACCACATACATGTAGCCTGTTAGTCAACCCACTGCATTTTCTCACGCTTCTCTTCTCCGCTCTCCCCTTCACCAACTCAGTTAGCTAAGCCTTGAAAGGGCCCAGGAGGATCCTCTCAAAACTCAGCCTCGGTAAAGCCTTGTAAAAGTGTGAAAGACACTTGACTCTTAAGTGACACCAATGGAATCCTAAACTCGGGCCAAGGTGGTTTGTTCTACCTAAAAAGATGTCAGGTCAACCAACTCTGTGAGTAGGCAAAAGTGGAGACTAACAAGAAAACAATTGTGCATTAGGCAGAGATGATAAGATAGGGAAGAGAGAGGAGAAGGACAGAGGTAGAAGAGAGGGTAAGAGAAGGAAGAGAGAGGAGGAGGATGGAGGTAGAGGAGAGGAGAGGATAAGAGAGAGGAGGGGGACAGAGGTAGAGGAGAGGAGAGGGAAGAGAGAGGAGGGGGATGGAGGAAGAGGAGAGGCTAAGAGAGGGAAGAGAGAGGACGGGGACAGAGGTAGAGGAGAGGCTAAGAGAGAGGAGGGGGACAGAGGTAGAGGAGAGGATAAGAGAGAGGAGGGGGATGGAGGTAGAGGAGAGGATAAGAGAGGGAAGAGAGAGGAGGGGGACAGAGGAAGAGGAGAGGAGGGGGACAGAGGTAGATGAGAGGATAAGAGAAATGAGGGGGACAGAGGAAGAGGAGAGGATAAGAGAGGGAAGTGAGAGGAGGGGGACAGAGGAAGAGGAGAGGAGGGGGACGGAGGTAGAGGAGAGGATAAGAGAAATGAGGGGGACAGAGGAAGAGGAGAGGATAAGAGAAGGAAGAGAGAGGAGGGGGGCGGAGGTAGATGAGAGGAGGGGGAGGAGGTAGAGGAGAGGAGGGGGACGGAGGTAGAGGAGAGGAGGGGGACGGAGGTAGAGGAGAGGACAAGAGAGGGAAGAGAGAGGAGAGGGACAGAGGTAGAGGAGAGGAGGGGGAGGAGGATGAGAGGAGGGGAGAGAGAGGAGAGGGACAGAGGTAGAGGAGAGGATAAGAGAGGGAAGAGAGGAGGGGGACAGAGGAAGAGGAGAGGAGGGGGACGGAGGTTGAGGAGAGGAGGGGGAGGAGGGGGAGGAGGAGGAGGGGAGGATAAGAGAGAGGAGGGGGACAGAGGAAGAGGAGAGGGGGACGGAGGTAGAGGAGAGGATAAGAGAAATGAGGGGGACAGAGGAAGAGGAGAGGATAAGAGAGGGAAGAGAGGGGAGAGGGACAGAGGTAGAGGAGAGGAGGGGGACAGAGGAAGAGGAGAGGAGGGGGAGGAGGTAGAGGAGAGGAGGGGGAGGAGGAGAAGAGGAGAGGAGGGGGAGGAGGAGAAGAGGAGGGGAAAGGAGGGGAGACGGCAGATCTTTTCTCTGGTCCTTCACAGCGGTACGTGTCATTGACTGACCCCATAAACAGCTTCATCATGCTGACAAGAGCCCTGGGAGGAGGGCAGGCACTGTGGACAACACTGGTTGGGAGGGATCCTCAACCGCTCTCCCTGTATAGAGAGACAGAGGGAATACAGTATCAGTGAGTCTGATAATGCTGATAAATGCTGAGTCTGATAATGTAAGAGGAAGCCATACAATTAAAACAAACACATATTTACTTTTTTCTTACTGACTTTGCTGCTTGGTTGGAAGAAGTTGTCCTTACTATGACTGAGATATGTGGTTGTCTTACCTACAGCGGCTACTGTATTTTGAGATGTCTGCCTTAGATAAATCGCCTTAGATAAATCGTCTGCTAAATGACTCATATGTCTGATGTAACACTGGGTGTTGTAGAGAAAGGCCAGCCTGTACACAGTATGCTGCTCTCCCATCTGCATCACACCATCCATCCACACCATCCATCCACACCATCCATCTATACCATCCATCCACACCATCCATCAACAACATCTATACCATACACACCATCTATATTATATATATCAAATATACCATATATACCATCTATAACATAAATACCATCTATACCATATACACCATCTATACCATAAATATCATGAATACCATCTATATTATACACACCAAATATACCATATATACCATCTATACCATATATACCATCTATACCATATATACCATCTACACCATAAATACCATCTATACCATATAAGAGAGTCCCTCCCTCCCTCATCCATACATCTATCAATCCCTCCCTCCCTCCCTCATCCATACATCTATCAATCCCTCCCTCCCTCCCTCATCCATCCATCCATCCATCCATCCATCCATCCATCCATTCCTCCCTCCCTCCATCCCTCCATCCATCCCTCCCTCCCTCCCTCCCTCCCTCCCTCCCTCCCTCTGTTATCTTACCCTCTGGAAGTCACAGTGTGGGTTGAGGCAGGTAGCAGGTTGACAGACGGTGATGTCACTATAGCATGTACACTCCTGACAGGAGTCTGGTCTCCACGACGTGTTGTTCTGTAAACATAAACAACAAACTTCCTGACTTCCAGGTCCAACAGGAAACGTGGGTCATATTTCCTGTGTAAAAGCCACTATTCCAAGCGAGACTTTTTAAACACATACAGTAGCAGTTGGTTAAAATAAACAGCAAGTCTTGGGTTGAATTATATTTATATTTTATATATTTATATATATATATCATATGTCACAATATACAACAAAAATGCTAATCTTTCCTTTGGCCCTCCTGTGGGTTTTACCATTTGCGTACAACAGTGATTGAAACAGGCTACTAAAGTACCGTACACACGTCTGCCGTCAGACACTTCTTCTTCGTGTCTTTATCTTGGTCCAACAACAACAACAACAACAACAACATACTCAGTCTGCTGTGCGTATTATTGACAGCCCTAAACAGTCCTGAACTAGTACAGATAAAGGAGGATGTTGAAAACTAAAGAGGCTGAGGAACCTTTTGACAAAGCAGAGTGGTTGGACAATCTGTGTAGCCTCTCTACTGCATATAGCCTCTCTACTGTATATAGCCTCGCCACTGTATATAGCCTCGCCACTGTATATAGTCTCTCTACTGTATATAGCCTCTCTACTGTATATAGCCTCTCTACTGTATATAGCCTCGCCACTGTATATAGCCTCTCTACTGTAAATAACCTCCCTACTGTATATGGCCTCTCTACTGTGTATAGCCTCTCTACTGTATTAAGCCTCTCTAATGTATATATCCTCTCTACTGTATATATCATCTCTACTGTATTAAGCCTCTCTAATGTATATAACCTCTCTACTGTATATTGTCTCTCTACTGTATATAGCCTCTCTACTGTATATAACCTCTCTACTGTATATAACCTCTCCACTGTATATAACCTCACTACTGTATATAGCCTCGAATCTGTATATAGAAACTCTCTACTGTATATAGCCTCTCTACTCTATATAGCCTCTCTATATAGCCTCTCTACTGTATATAGCCCCTCTACTGTATATAGCCCCTCTACTGTATATAGCCTCTCTACTGTATATAGCCTCTCTACTGTATATAGCCTCTCTACTGTATATAGCCTCTCTTGTATATAGCCTCTCTTGTATATAGCCTCTACTGTATATAGCCTCTACTGTATATAGCCTCTCTATTGTATATAGCCTCTCTACTGTATATAGCCTCTCTACTGTATATAGCCTCACTACTGTATGTTGCCTCTCTACTGTATATAGCCTCTCTACTGTATATAACCTCTCTACTGTTAAAGCCTATCTACTGTATATAATCTCTCTACTGTATATAGCCTCTCTACTGTATATAGCCTCTCTACTGTATATAGCCTCACTACTGTATATAGCCTCTCTACTGTATATAGCCTCTCTACTGTATATAACCTCACTATTAGTAATACACACACAGGTAGTAATACACACACAGTTAGTAATACACACACAGTTAGTAATACACACAAAGGTAGTAATACACACAAAGGTAGTAATACACACACAGTTAGTAATACACACAGCTAGTAATACACACACATGTAGTAATACACACACAGGTAGTAATACACACACAGTCAGTAATACACAAACAGTCAGTAATACACACAAAGGTAGTAATACACACACAGTTAGTAATACACACAAAGGTAGTAATACACACACAGTTAGTAATACTAGTTATTAATATACTGTATAATATGCCATTAGATGTGCGTCAGAAAGAGAGAGAGACAACCCCCCCAACACATCCTCTTGTTCTTGCTATAGACCAGTCTACCAGACACTGACCATTCTACCAGACACTGACCAGTCTACCAGACACTGACCAGTCTACCAGATACTAACCAGTCTACCAGACACTGACCAGTCTACCAGACACTGACCAGTCTACCAGACACTAACCAGTCTACCAGACACTAACCAGTCTACCAGACACTAACCAGTCTACCAGATACTGACCAGTCTACCAGACACTGACCAGTCTACCAGACACTAACCAGTCTACCAGACACTGACCAGTCTACCAGACACTAACCAGTCTACCAGACACTAACCAGTCTACCAGACACTAACCAGTCTACCAGACACTGACCAGTCTACCAGACACTAACCAGTCTACCAGACACTGACCAGTCTACCAGATACTGACCAGTCTACCAGATACTGACCAGTCTACCAGACACTGACCAGTCTACCAGACACTAACCAGTCTACCAGACACTAACCAGTCTACCAGACACTGACCAGTCTACCAGACACTAACCAGTCTACCAGACACTGACCAGTCTACCAGTCACTAACCAGTCTACCAGACACTGACCAGTCTAACAGATACTGACCAGTCTACCAGACACTAACCAGTCTACCAGACACTAACCAGTCTACCAGACACTAACCAGTCTACCAGACACTGACCAGTCTACCAGATTCTGACCAGTCTACCAGACACTAATCAGTCTACCAGATACTGACCAGTCTACCAGACACTGGCCAGTCTACCAGACACTGACCAGTCTACCAGATACTAACCAGTCTACCAGACACTAACCAGTCTACCAGATACTGACCAGTCTACCAGACACTGACCAGTCTACCAGACACTAACCAGTCTACCAGACACTGACCAGTCTACCAGACACTGACCAGTCTACCAGACACTGACCAGTCTACCAGATACTAACCAGTCTACCAGACACTAACCAGTCTACCAGACACTGACCAGTCTACCAGACACTAACCAGCCTACCAGACACTAACCAGTCTAGCAGACACTGACCAGTCTAGCAGACACTGACCAGTCAACCAGACACTGACCAGTCTACCAGACACTAACCAGTCTACCAGATACTGACCAGTCTACCAGACACTAACCAGTCTACCAGATACTAACCAGTCTACCAGACACTGACCAGTCTACCAGACACTGACCAGTCTACCAGACACTGACCAGTCTACCAGACACCAGACACTAGCCAGTCTACCAGACACTAACCAGTCTACCAGACACTGACCAGTCTACCAGACACTGACCAGTCTACCAGACACTGACCAGTCTACCAGACACTAACCAGTCTACCAGACACTGACCAGTCTACCAGACACTGACCAGTCTACCAGACACTAGCCAGTCTACCAGACACTAACCAGTCTACCAGACACTGACCAGTCTACCAGACACTGACGAGTCTACCAGACACTAACCAGTCTACCAGACACTAACCAGTCTACCAGACACTAACCAGTCTACCAGACACTGACCAGTCTACCAGACACTGACCAGTCTACCAGACACTAACCAGTCTACCAGACACTAACCAGTCTACCAGACACTGACCATTCTACCAGATACTGACCAGTCTACCAGATACTGACCAGTCTACCAGATACTGACCAGTCTACCAGACACTAACCAGTCTACCAGATACTGACCAGTCTACCAAATACTGACCAGTCTACCAGATACTGACCAGTCTACCAGACATTGACCAGTCTACCAGATACTGACCAGTCTACCAGATACTGACCAGTCTACCAGACACTGACCATTCTACCAGACACTGACCAGTCTACAAAATACTGACCAGTCTACCAGATACTGACCAGTCTACCAGATACTGACCAGTCTACCAGACACTAACCAGTCTACCAGATACTGACCAGTCTACCAGATACTGACCAGTCTACCAGATACTGACCAGTCTACCAGATACTGACCAATCTACCAGACACTGACCAGTCTACCAGATACTGACCAGTCTACCAGATACTGACCAGTCTACCAGACACTGACCAGTCTACCAGATACTGACCAGTCTACCAGACACTGACCAGTCTACCAGACACTGACAAGTCTACCAGATACTGACCAGTCTACCAGACACTGACCAGTCTACCAGATACTAACCAGTCTACCAGATACTGACCAGTCTACAAGACACTGACCAGTCTACCAGATACTGACCAGTCTACCAGACACCCTCTCCCCTCAGTCTACCAGACACTGACCATTCTACCAGACACTGACCAGTCTACCAGATACTGACCAGTCTACCAGACACTGACCAGTCTACCAGACACTGACCAGTCTACCAGATACTGACCAGTCTACCAGACACTGACCAGTCTACCAGATAATAACCAGTCTACCAGACACTGACCAGTCTACCAGATACTAACCAGTCTACCAGACACTAACCAGTCTACCAGACACTGACCAGTCTACCAGACACTGACCAGTCTACCAGACACTAACCAGTCTACCAGATACTGACCAGTCTACCAGACACTGACCAGTCTACCAGACACTGACCAGTCTACCAGATACTAACCAGTCTACCAGATACTAACCAGTCTACCAGACACTAACCAGTCTACCAGATACTGACCAGTCTACCAGACACTGACCAGTCTACCAGACACTAACCAGTCTACCAGACACTAACCAGTCTACCAGACACTGACCAGTCTACCAGACACTGACCAGTCTACCAGACACTGACCAGTCTACCAGATACTAACCAGTCTACCAGACACTAACCAGTATACCAGACACTGACCAGTCTACCAGACACTAACCAGCCTACCAGACACTAACCAGTCTAGCAGACACTGACCAGTCTAGCAGACACTGACCAGTCAACCAGACACTGACCAGTCTACCAGACACTAACCAGTCTAGCAGATACTGACCAGTCTACCAGACACTAACCAGTCTACCAGATACTGACCAGTCTACCAGACACTGACCAGTCTACCAGACACTGACCAGTCTACCAGACACTGACCAGTCTACAAGACACCAGACACTAGCCAGTCTACCAGACACTAACCAGTCTACCAGACACAGACCAGTCTACCAGACACTGACCAGTCTACCAGACAATGACCAGTCTACCAGACACTGACCAGTCTACCAGACACTGACGAGTCTACCAGGCACTAACCAGTCTACCAGACACTAACCAGTCTACCAGACACTAACCAGTCTACCAGACACTGACCAGTCTACCAGACACTGACCAGTCTACCAGACACTGACCAGTCTACCAGACACTAACCAGTCTACCAGACACTAACCAGTCTACCAGACACTAACCAGTCTACCAGACACTGACCATTCTACCAGATACTGACCAGTCTACCAGATACTGACCAGTCTACCAGATACTGACCAGTCTACCAGATACTGACCAGTCTACCAGACACTAACCAGTCTACCAGATACTGACCAGTCTACCAGACACTGACCAGTCTACCAGATACTGACCAGTCTACCAGACACTGACCATTCTACCAGACACTGACCAGTCTACCAGATACTGACCAGTCTACCAGATACTGACCAGTCTACCAGACACTGGCCATTCTACCAGACACTGACCAGTCTACCAGATACTGACCAGTCTACCAGATACTGACCAGTCTACCAGATACTGACCAGTCTACCAGACACTGACCAGTCTACCAGATACTGACCAGTCTACCAGATACTGACCAGTCTACCAGATACTGACCAGTCTACCAGACACTGACCAGTCTACCAGATACTGACCAGTCTACCAGACACTGACCAGTCTACCAGATAATAACCAGTCTACCAGACACTGACCAGTCTACCAGATACTAACCAGTCTACCAGACACTGACCAGTCTACCAGACACTGACCAGTCTACCAGACACTGACCAGTCTACCAGACACTAACCAGTCTACCAGACACTAACCAGTCTACCAGATACTGACCAGTCTACTAGATACTGACCAGTCTACCAGATACTGACCAGTCTACCAGATACTGACCAGTCTACCAGATACTGACCAGTCTACCAGATACTGACCAGTCTACCAGATACTGACCAGTCTACCAGACACTGACCAGTCTACCAGATACTGACCAGTCTACCAGATACTGACCAGTCTACCAGATACTGACCAGTCTACCAGACACTGACCAGTCTACCAGATACTGACCAGTCTACCAGACACTGACCAGTCTACCAGATAATAACCAGTCTACCAGACACTGACCAGTCTACCAGATACTAACCAGTCTACCAGACACTGACCAGTCTACCAGACACTGACCAGTCTACCAGACACTGACCAGTCTACCAGACACTAACCAGTCTACCAGACACTAACCAGTCTACCAGATACTGACCAGTCTACTAGATACTGACCAGTCTACCAGATACTGACCAGTCTACCAGATACTGACCAGTCTACCAGACACTGACCAGTCTACCAGATACTGACCAGTCTACCAGACACTGACCAGTCTACCAGACACTGACCAGTCTACCAGATACTGACCAGTCTACCAGACACTGACCAGTCTACCAGATACTAACCAGTCTACCAGATACTGACCAGTCTACAAGACACTGACCAGTCTACCAGATACTGACCAGTCTACCAGACACTGACCAGTCTACCAGACACTAACCAGTCTACCAGACACTGACCAGTCTACCAGACACTGACCAGTCTACCAGACACTGACCAGTCTACCAGATACTGACTAGTCTACCAGACACTGGCCAGTCTACCAGACACTAACCAGTCTACCAGACACTAACCAGTCTACCAGACACTAACCAGTCTACCAGATACTGACCAGTCTACCAGACACTAACCAGTCTACCAGACACTGACCAGTCTACCAGACACTGACCATTCTACCAGACACTGACCAGTCTAACAGATACCGACCAGTCTACCAGACACTAACCAGTCTACCAGACACTGACCAGTCTACCAGATACTAACCAGTCTACCAGATACTGACCAGTCAATCAGACACTGACCAGTCTACCAGATACTGAACAGTCTACCAGATACTGAACAGTCTACCAGACACTAACCAGTCTACCAAACACTAACCAGTCTACCAAACACTAACCAGTCTACCAAACACTAACCAGTCTACCAAACACTAACCAGTCTACCAAACACTTACCAGTCTACCAGACACTGACCAGTCTACCAGACATTAACCAGTCTACCAGACACTGTACAGTCTACCAGACACTAACCAGTGTACCAGATACTGACCAGTCTACCAGACACTGACCAGTCTACCAGACACTGACCAGTCTACCAGACACTGACCAGTCTACCAGACACTAACCAGTCTACCAGACACTGACCAGTCTACCAGACACTGACCAGTCTACCAGATACTAACCAGTCTACCAGACACTGACCAGTCTACCAGACACTGACCAGTCTACCAGACACTGACCAGTCTACCAGACACTGACCAGTCTACCAGATACTAACCAGTCTACCAGACACTAACCAGTCTACCAGATACTGACCAGTCTAAAAGACACTGACCAGTCTACCAGATACTAACCAGTCTACCAGACACTGACCAGTCTACCAGACACTAACCAGTCTACCAGACACTGACCAGTCTACCAGGCACTGACCAGTCTACCAGACACTGACCAGTCTACAAGATACTAACCAGTCTACCAGACACTGACCAGTCTACCAGGCACTAACCAGTCTACCAGACACTGACCAGTCTACCAGACACTGACCAGTCTACCAGACACTAACCAGTCTACCAGACACTAACCAGTCTACCAGACACTGACCAGTCTACCAGACATTAACCAGTCTACCAGACACTGTACAGTCTACCAGACACTAACCAGTCTACCAGATACTGACCAGTCTACCAGACACTGACCAGTCTACCAGACACTGACCAGTCTACCAGACACTGACCAGTCTAACAGACACTAACCAGTCTACCAGACACTGACCAGTCTACCAGACACTGACCAGTCTACCAGACACTGACCAGTCTACCAGACACTGACCAGTCTACCAGATACTAACCAGTCTACCAGACACTAACCAGTCTACCAGATACTGACCAGTCTAAAAGACACTGACCAGTCTACCAGATACTAACCAGTCTACCAGACACTGACCAGTCTACCAGACACTAACCAGTCTACCAGACACTGACCAGTCTACCAGGCACTGACCAGTCTACCAGACACTGACCAGTCTACAAGATACTAACCAGTCTACCAGACACTGACCAGTCTACCAGGCACTAACCAGTCTACCAGACACTGACCAGTCTACCAGACACTGACCAGTCTACCAGACACTAACCAGTCTACCAGACACTAACCAGTCTACCAGATACTGACCAGTCTACCAGATACTGACCAGTCTACCAGACACTGACCAGTCTACCAGATACTAACCAGTCTACCAGACACTGACCAGTCTACCAGACACTAACCAGTCTACCAGACACTAACCAGTCTACCAGACACTAACCAGCCTACCAGACACTGACCAGTCTACCAGATACTAACCAGTCTACCAGACACTGACCAGTCTCCCAGATACTAACCAGTCTACCAGATACTGACCAGTCTACCAGATACTAACCAGTCTCCCAGACACTGACCAGTCTACCAGACACTAACCAGTCTACCAGACACTGACCAGTCTATCAGACACTAACCAGTCTATCAGACACTAACCAGTCTCCCAGACACTAACCAGTCTACCAGACACTAACCAGTCTACCAGACACTAACCAGTCTACCAGACACTAGCCAACCTACCAGACACTAACCAGTCTACCAGACACCAACCAGTCTACCAGACACTGACCAGTCTACCAGATACTGACCAGTCTACCAGATACTGACCAGTCTACCAGACACTGACCAGTCTACCAGACACTGACCAGTCTACCAGACATCAACCAGTCTACCAGATACTAACCAGTCTACCAGACACTAACCAGTCTACCAGATACTGACCAGTCTACCATACACTAACCAGTCTACCATACACTAACCAGTCTACCAGACACTAACCAGTCTACCATATACTAACCAGTCTACCAGATACTGACCAGTCTACCAGACACTGACCAGGCTACCAGATAATAACCAGTCTACCATACACTAACCAGTCTACCAGATACTGACCAGTCTACCATACACTAACCAGTCTACCAGACACTAACCAGTCTACCAGACAATGACCAGTCTACCATACACTAACCAGTCTACCAGACACTAACCAGTCTACCAGACACTGACCAGTCTACCATACACTAACCAGTCTACCAGACACTGACCAGTCTACCATACACTAACCAGTCTACCAGACACTGACCAGTCTACCAGATACTAAATAGTCTACCAGACACTGACCAGTCTACCAGACACTGACCAGTCTACCAGACACTGACCAGTCTACCAGATACTGACCAGTCGACCAGACACTAACCAGTCTACCAGACACTGACCAGTCTACCAGATACTAAATAGTCTACCAGACACTGACCAGTCTACCAGACACTGACCAGTCTACCAGACACTGACCAGTCTACCAGACACTGACCAGTCGACCAGATACTGACCAGTCGACCAGACACTAACCAGTCTACCAGACACTGACCAGTCTACCAGACACTAACCAATCTACCAGACACCCTCTCCCCTCAGTCTACCAGACACTAACCAGTCTACCAGACACTGACCAGTCTACCAGACACTGACCAGTCTACCAGATACTGGCCAGTCTACCAGACACTGACCAGTCTACCAGACACTGACCAGTCTACCAGACACTGACCAGTCTACCAGACACTAACCAGTCTACAAGACACTAACCATTCTACCAGACACTAACCAGTCTACCAGACACTGACCAGTCTACCAGACACTGACCAGTCTACCAGATACTGACCAGTCTACCAGATACTAACCAGTCTACCAGACACTGACCAGTCTACCAGATACTAACCAGTCTACCAGATACTGTACAGTCTACCAGACACTAACCAGTCTACCAGACACTGACCAGTCTACCAGACACTGCCCAGTCTACCAGACACTAACCAGTCTACCAGACACTGACCAGTCTACCAGATACTGACTAGTCTACCAGATACTGACTAGTCTACCAGACACTGACCAGTCTAGCAGACACTAACCAGTCTACCAGATACTGACCAGTCTACCAGACACTGACCAGTCTACCAGACACGGACCAGTCTACCAGACACTAACCAGTCAACCAGACACTGACCAGTCTACCAGACACTAACCAGTCTACCAGACACTAACCAGTCTACCAGACACTGACCAGTCTACCAGACACTGACCAGTCTACCAGACACTGACCAGTCTACCAGACACTAACCAGTCTACCAGACACTGACCAGTCTACCAGATACTGACCAGTCTACCAGATACTGACCAGTCTACCAAATACTAACCAGTCTACCAGATACTGACCAGTCTACCAGATACTGACCAGTCTACCAGACGCTGACCAGTCTACCAGATACTGACCAGTCTACCAGACACTGACCATTCTACCAGACACTGACCAATCTACCAGATACTGACCAGTCTACCAGATACTGACCAGTCTACCAGACACTGACCATTCTACCAGACACTGACCAGTCTACCAGACACTGACCAGTCTACCAGACACTGACCAATCTACCAGACACTAACCAGTCTACCAGATACTGACCAGTCTACCAGATACTGACCAGTCTACCAGACACTGACCAGTCTACCAGACACTGACCAGTCTACCAGATACTGACCAGTCTACCAGATACTGACCAGTCTACCAGACACTGACCAGTCTACCAGATACTGACCAGTTTACCAGACACTGACCAGTCTACCAGACACTGACCAGTCTACCAGATACTGACCAGTCTACCAGACACTGACCAGTCTACCAGATACTAACCAGTCTACCAGATACTGAACAGTCTACAAGACACTGACCAGTCTACCAGATACTGACCAGTCTACCAGACACCCTCTCCCCTCAGTCTACCAGACACTGACCAGTCTACCAGACACTGACCAGTCTACCAGATACTGACCAGTCTACCAGACACTGACCAGTCTACCAGACACTGACCAGTCTACCAGACACTAACCAGTCTACCAGATACTGACCAGTCTACCAGATACTGACCAGTCTACCAGACACTGACCAGTCTACCAGATACTAACCAGTCTACCAGACACTGACCAGTCTACCAGACACTAACAAGTCTACCAGACACTAACCAGTCTACCAGACACTAACCAGCCTACCAGACACTGACCAGTCTACCAGATACTAACCAGTCTACCAGACACTGACCAGTCTCCCAGATACTAACCAGTCTACGAGATACTGACCAGTCTACCAGATACTAACCAGTCTCCCAGACACTGACCAGTCTACCAGACACTGACCAGTCTATCAGACACTAACCAGTCTCCCAGACACTAACCAGTCTACCAGACACTAACCAGTCTACCAGACACTAACCAGTCTACCAGACACTAGCCAGTCTACCAGACACTAACCAGTCTACCAGACACTAACCAGTCTACCAGACACTGACCAGTCTACCAGATACTGACCAGTCTACCAGATACTGACCAGTCTACCAGACACTGACCAGTCTACCAGACACTGACCAGTCTACCAGACATCAACCAGTCTACCAGATACTAACCAGTCTACCAGACACTAACCAGTCTACCAGATACTGACCAGTCTACCATACACTAACCAGTCTACCATACACTAACCAGTCTACCAGACACTAACCAGTCTACCATACACTAACCAGTCTACCAGACACTAACCAGTCTACCAGACACTGACCAGTCTACCATACACTAACCAGTCTACCAGATACTAATCAGTCTACCATACACTAACCAGTCTACCAGACACTGACCAGTCTACCATACACTAACCAGTCTACCAGACACTGACCAGTCTACCAGATACTAACCAGTCTACCAGACACTGACCAGTCTACCAGACACTGACCAGTCTACCAGACACTGACCAGTCTCCCAGATACTAACCAGTCTACCAGATACTGACCAGTCTACCAGATACTAACCAGTCTCCCAGACACTGACCAGTCTACCAGACACTAACCAGTCTACCAGACACTGACCAGTCTATCAGACACTAACCAGTCTCCCAGACACTAACCAGTCTACCAGACACTAACCAGTCTACCAGACACTAACCAGTCTACCAGACACTAGCCAACCTACCAGACACTAACCAGTCTACCAGACACCAACCAGTCTACCAGACACTGACCAGTCTACCAGATACTGACCAGTCTACCAGATACTGACCAGTCTACCAGACACTGACCAGTCTACCAGACACTGACCAGTCTCCCAGACATCTACCAGTCTACCAGATACTAACCAGTCTACCAGACACTAACCAGTCTACCAGATACTGACCAGTCTACCATACACTAACCAGTCTACCATACACTAACCAGTCTACCAGACACTAACCAGTCTACCATATACTAACCAGTCTACCAGATACTGACCAGTCTACCAGACACTAACCAGTCTACCAGACACTAACCAGTCTACCAGACACTGACCAGTCTACCATACACTAACCAGTCTACCAGACACTAACCAGTCTACCAGACACTGACCAGTCTACCATACACTAACCAGTCTACCAGACACTGACCAGTCTACCATACACTAACCAGTCTACCAGACACTGACCAGTCTACCAGATACTAAATAGTCTACCAGACACTGACCAGTCTACCAGACACTGACCAGTCTACCAGACACTGACCAGTCTACCAGATACTGACCAGTCGACCAGATACTGACCAGTCGACCAGACACTAACCAGTCTACCAGACACTGACCAGTCTACCAGACACTAACCAGTCTACCAGACACTAACCAGTCTACCAGACACCCTCTCCCCTCAGTCTACCAGACACTGACCAGTCTACCAGATACTGGCCAGTCTACCAGACAATGACCAGTCTACCAGACACTGATCAGTCTACCAGACACTGACCAGTCTACCAGACACTAACCAGTCTACCAGACACTAACCAGTCTACCAGACACTGACCAGTCTACCAGATACTGACTAGTCTACCAGATACTGACTAGTCTACCAGACACTGACCAGTCTACCAGACACTAACCAGTCTACCAGACACTAACCAGTCTACCAGACACTAACCAGTCTACCAGACACTGACCAGTCTACCAGACACTGACCAGTCTACCAGACACTAACCAGTCTACCAGACACTGACCAGTCTACCAGATACTGACTAGTCTACCAGATACTGACTAGTCTACCAGACACTGACCAGTCTAGCAGACACTGACCAGTCTACCAGACACTGACCAGTCTACCAGACACTAACCAGTCTACCAGACACTAACCAGTCTACCAGACACTGACCAGTCTACCAGATACTGACCAGTCTACCAGATACTGACCAGTCTACCAGATACTAACCAGTCTACCAGATACTGACCAGTCTACCAGATACTGACCAGTCTACCAGACACTGACCAGTCTACCAGATACTGACCAGTCTACCAGACACTGACCATTCTACCAGACACTGACCAATCTACCAGATACTGACCAGTCTACCAGATACTGACCAGTCTACCAGACACTGACCATTCTGCCAGACACTGACCAGTCTACCAGACACTGACCAGTCTACCAGACACTGACCAATCTACCAGACACTAACCAGTCTACCAGATACTGACCAGTCTACCAGATACTGACCAGTCTACCAGACACTGACCAGTCTACCAGACACTGACCAGTCTACCAGATACTGACCAGTCTACCAGATACTGACCAGTCTACCAGACACTGACCAGTCTACCAGATACTGACCAGTCTACCAGACACTGACCAGTCTACCAGACACTGACCAGTCTACCAGATACTGACCAGTCTACCAGACACTGACCAGTCTACCAGATACTAACCAGTCTACCAGATACTGACCAGTCTACAAGACACTGACCAGTCTACCAGATACTGACCAGTCTACCAGACACCCTCTCCCCTCAGTCTACCAGACACTGACCAGTCTACCAGACACTGACCAGTCTACCAGATACTGACCAGTCTACCAGACACTGACCAGTCTACCAGACACTGACCAGTCTACCAGACACTGACCAGTCTACCAGACACTAACCAGTCTACCAGACACTAACCAGTCTACCAGATACTGACCAGTCTACCAGATACTGACCAGTCTACCAGACACTGACCAGTCTACCAGATACTAACCAGTCTACCAGACACTGACCAGTCTACCAGACACTGACCATTCTACCAGACACTGACCAGTCTACCAGACACTGACCAGTCTACCAGACACTGACCAATCTACAGGCACTAACCAGTCTACCAGATACTGACCAGTCTACCAGATACTGACCAGTCTACCAGACACTGACCAGTCTACCAGACACTGACCAGTCTACCAGATACTGACCAGTCTACCAGATACTGACCAGTCTACCAGATACTGACCAGTCTACCAGACACTGACCAGTCTACCAGATACTGACCAGTCTACCAGACACTGACCAGTCTACCAGACACTGACCAGTCTACCAGATACTGACCAGTCTACCAGACACTGACCAGTCTACCAGATACTAACCAGTCTACCAGATACTGACCAGTCTACAAGACACTGACCAGTCTACCAGATACTGACCAGTCTACCAGACACCCTCTCCCCTCAGTCTACCAGACACTGACCAGTCTACCAGACACTGACCAGTCTACCAGATACTGACCAGTCTACCAGACACTGACCAGTCTACCAGACACTGACCAGTCTACCAGACACTAACCAGTCTACCAGATACTGACCAGTCTACCAGTTACTGACCAGTCTACCAGACACTGACCAGTCTACCAGATACTAACCAGTCTACCAGACACTGACCAGTCTACCAGACACTAACCAGTCTACCAGACACTAACCAGTCTACCAGACACTAACCAGCCTACCAGACACTGACCAGTCTACCAGATACTAACCAGTCTACCAGACACTGACCAGTCTCCCAGATACTAACCAGTCTACGAGATACTGACCAGTCTACCAGATACTAACCAGTCTCCCAGACACTGACCAGTCTACCAGACACTAACCAGTCTACCAGACACTGACCAGTCTATCAGACACTAACCAGTCTCCCAGACACTAACCAGTCTACCAGACACTAACCAGTCTACCAGACACTAACCAGTCTACCAGACACTAGCCAGTCTACCAGACACTAACCAGTCTACCAGACACTAACCAGTCTACCAGACACTAACCAGTCTACCAGACACTGACCAGTCTACCAGATACTGACTAGTCTACCAGATACTGACTAGTCTACCAGACACTGACCAGTCTACCAGACACTAACCAGTCTACCAGACACTGTACATTCTACCTGACACTAACCAGTCTACCAGACACTGACCAGTCTACCAGACACTGACCAGTCTGCCAGACACTAACCAGTCTACCAGACACTGACCAGTCTACCAGATACTGACTAGTCTACCAGATACTGACTAGTCTACCAGACACTGACCAGTCTAGCAGACACTGACCAGTCTACCAGACACTGACCAGTCTACCAGACACTGACCAGTCTACCAGACACTAACCAGTCTACCAGACACTAACCAGTCTACCAGACACTGACCAGTCTACCAGATACTGACCAGTCTACCAGATACTGACCAGTCTACCAGATACTAACCAGTCTACCAGATACTGACCAGTCTACCAGATACTGACCAGTCTACCAGACACTGACCAGTCTACCAGATACTGACCAGTCTACCAGACACTGACCATTCTACCAGACACTGACCAATCTACCAGATACTGACCAGTCTACCAGATACTGACCAGTCTACCAGACACTGACCATTCTACCAGACACTGACCAGTCTACCAGACACTGACCAGTCTACCAGACACTGACCAATCTACCAGACACTAACCAGTCTACCAGATACTGACCAGTCTACCAGATACTGACCAGTCTACCAGACACTGACAAGTCTACCAGACACTGACCAGTCTACCAGACACTAACCAGTCTACCAGATACTGACCAGTCTACCAGATACTGACCAGTCTACCAGACACTGACCAGTCTACCAGATACTAACCAGTCTACCAGACACTGACCAGTCTACCAGACACTAACCAGTCTACCAGACACTAACCAGTCTACCAGACACTGACCAGTCTACCAGATACTGACCAGTCTACCAGATACTAACCAGTCTACCAGACACTGACCAGTCTCCCAGATACTAACCAGTCTACGAGATACTGACCAGTCTACCAGATACTAACCAGTCTCCCAGACACTGACCAGTCTACCAGACACTAACCAGTCTACCAGACACTGACCAGTCTATCAGACACTAACCAGTCTCACAGACACTAACCAGTCTACCAGACACTAACCAGTCTACCAGACACTAACCAGTCTACCAGACACTAGCCAGTCTACCAGACACTAACCAGTCTACCAGACACTGACCATTCTACCAGACACTGACCAGTCTACCAGATACTGACCAGTCTACCAGATACTGACCAGTCTACCAGACACTGACCATTCTACCAGACACTGACCAGTCTACCAGACACTGACCAGTCTACCAGACACTGACCAATCTACCAGACACTAACCAGTCTACCAGATACTGACCAGTCTACCAGATACTGACCAGTCTACCAGACACTGACAAGTCTACCAGACACTGACCAGTCTACCAGACACTAACCAGTCTACCAGATACTGACCAGTCTACCAGATACTGACCAGTCTACCAGACACTGACCAGTCTACCAGATACTAACCAGTCTACCAGACACTGACCAGTCTACCAGACACTAACCAGTCTACCAGACACTAACCAGTCTACCAGACACTGACCAGTCTACCAGATACTGACCAGTCTACCAGATACTAACCAGTCTACCAGACACTGACCAGTCTCCCAGATACTAACCAGTCTACGAGATACTGACCAGTCTACCAGATACTAACCAGTCTCCCAGACACTGACCAGTCTACCAGACACTAACCAGTCTACCAGACACTGACCAGTCTATCAGACACTAACCAGTCTCACAGACACTAACCAGTCTACCAGACACTAACCAGTCTACCAGACACTAACCAGTCTACCAGACACTAGCCAGTCTACCAGACACTAACCAGTCTACCAGACACTAACCAGTCTACCAGACACTGACCAGTCTACCAGATACTGACCAGTCTACCAGATACTGACCAGTCTACCAGACACTGACCAGTCTACCAGACACTGACCAGTCTACCAGACATCAACCAGTCTACCAGATACTAACCAGTCTACCAGACACTAACCAGTCTACCAGATACTGACCAGTCTACCATACACTAACCAGTCTACCATACACTAACCAGTCTACCAGACACTAACCAGTCTACCAGACACTAACCAGTCTACCATACACTAACCAGTCTACCAGATACTGACCAGTCTACCAGACACTGACCAGTCTACCAAATACTAACCAGTCTAACATACACTAACCAGTCTACCAGATACTGACCAGTCTACCATACACTAACCAGTCTACCAGATACTAACCAGTCTACCAGACACTGACCAGTCTACCATACACTAACCAGTCTACCAGATACTAATCAGTCTACCATACACTAACCAGTCTACCAGACACTCACCAGTCTACCATACACTAACCAGTCTACCAGACACTGACCAGTCTACCAGATACTAACCAGTCTACCAGACACTGACCAGTCTACCAGACACTGACCAGTCTACCAGACACTGACCAGTCTACCAGATACTGACCAGTCGACCATATACTGACCAGTCTACCAGACACTAACCAGTCTACCAGACACTGACCAGTCTACCAGACACTAACCAGTCTACCAGACACTAACCAGTCTACCAGATACTGACCAGTCTACCAGACACTGACCAGTCTACCAGACACTAACCAGTCTACCAGACACTAACCAGTCTACCAGACACTGACCAGTCTACCAGACACTGACCAGTCTCCCAGATACTGACCAGTCTACTAGACACTGACCAGTCTACCAGACACTAACCAGTCTACCAGACACTAACCAGTCTACCAGACACTAACCAGTCTACCAGACACTAACCAGTCTACCAGACACTAACCAGTCTACCAGACACCCTCTCCCCTTGGTCTACCAGACACTAACCAGTCTACCAGACACTGACCAGTCTACCAGACACTGACCAGTCTACCAGACACTGACCAGTCTACCAGACACTGACCAGTCTACCAGATACTGGCCAGTCTACCAGACACTGACCAGTCTACCAGACACTGACCAGTCTACCAGACACTAACCAGTCTACCAGACACTAACCAGTCTACCAGACACTGACCAGTCTACCAGATACTGACTAGTCTACCAGATACTGACTAGTCTACCAGACACTGACCAGTCTCCCAGACACTAACCAGTCTACCAGACACTGACCAGTCTACCAGACACTGCCCAGTCTACCAGACACTGACCATTCTACCAGACACTGACCAGTCTACCAGATACTGACCAGTCTACCAGACACTGACCATTCTACCAGACACTGACCAGTCTACCAGATACTGACCAGTCTACCAGATACTGACCAGTCTACCAGATACTGACCAGTCTACCAGATACTGACCAATCTACCAGACACTAACCAGTCTACCAGATACTGACCAGTCTACCAGATACTGACCAGTCTACCAGATACTAACCAGTCTACCAGATACTAACCAGTCTACCAGATACTGACCAGTCTACCAGACACTGACCAGTCTACCAGATACTAACCAGTCTACCAGATACTAACCAGTCTACCAGATACTGACCAGTCTACAAGACACTGACCAGTCTACCAGATACTGACCAGTCTACCAGACACCCTCTCCCCTCAGTCTACCAGACACTGACCAGTCTACCAGACACTGACCAGTCTACCAGATACTGACCAGTCTACCAGACACTGACCAGTCTACCAGATACTGACCAGTCTACCAGATACTGACCAGTCTACCAGACACTGACCAGTCTACCAGATACTGACCAGTCTACCAGACACTGACCAGTCTACCAGACACTGACCAGTCTACCAGACACTGACCAGTCTACCAGACACTGACCAGTCTACCAGATACTAACCAGTCTACCAGATACTGACCAGTCTACAAGACACTGACCAGTCTACCAGATACTGACCAGTCTACCAGACACCCTCTCCCCTCAGTCTACCAGACACTGACCAGTCTACCAGACACTGACCAGTCTACCAGATACTGACCAGTCTACCAGACACTGACCAGTCTACCAGACACTGACCAGTCTACCAGATACTGACCAGTCTACCATACACTGACCAGTCTACCAGATACTAACCAGTCTACCAGATACTGACCAGTCTACAAGAGACTGACCAGTCTACCAGACACTAACCAGTCTACCAGACACTGACCAGTCTACCAGACACTGACCAGTCTACCAGATACTGACTAGTCTACCAGACACTGACCAGTCTATCAGACACTGACCAGTCTACCAGACACTAACCAGTCTACCAGACACTAACCAGTCTACCAGATACTGACCAGTCTACCAGACACTGACCAGTCTACCAGACACTGACCAGTCTACCAGACACATACCAGTCTACCAGACACATACCAGTCTACCAGACACTGACCAGTCTACCAGATACCGACCAGTCTACCAGACACTAACCAGTCTACCAGACACTGACCAGTCTACCAGATACTAACCAGTCTACCAGTACTTAACCAGTCTACCAGACACTGACCAGTCTACCAGACACTGACCAGTCTACCAGACACTGACCAGTCTACCAGACACTGACCAGTCTACCAGACACTAACCAGTCTACCAGACACTAACCAGTCTACCAGACACTGACCAGTCTACCAGACACTGACCAGTCTACCAGACACTGACCAGTCTACCAGATACTAACCAGTCTACCAGACACTGACCAGTCTACCAGACACTAACCAGTCTACCAGACACTAACCAGTCTACCAGACACTAACCAGCCTACCAGACACTGACCAGTCTACCAGATAGTAACCAGTCTACCAGACACTGACCAGTCTACCAGATACTAACCAGTCTACCAGATACTGACCAGTCTACCAGATACTAACCAGTCTCCCAGACACTGACCAGTCTACCAGACACTAACCAGTCTACCAGACACTGACCAGTCTATCAGACACTAACCAGTCTCCCAGACACTAACCAGTCTACCAGACACTAACCAGTCTACCAGATACTGGCCAGTCTACCAGACACTGACCAGTCTACCAGACACTGACCAGTCTACCAGACACTAACCAGTCTACCAGACACTAACCAGTCTACCAGACACTGACCAGTCTACCAGATACTGACTAGTCTACCAGATACTGACTAGTCTACCAGACACTGACCAGTCTCCCAGACACTGACCAGTCTACCAGACACTGACCAGTCTACCAGACACTGCCCAGTCTACCAGACACTGACCATTCTACCAGACACTGACCAGTCTACCAGATACTGACCAGTCTACCAGACACTGACCAGTCTACCAGATACTGACCAGTCTACCAGATACTGACCAGTCTACCAGATACTGACCAGTCTACCAGATACTGACCAATCTACCAGACACTAACCAGTCTACCAGATACTGACCAGTCTACCAGATACTGACCAGTCTACCAGATACTGACCAGTCTACCAGACACTGACCAGTCTACCAGATACTGACCAGTCTACCAGATACTGACCAGTCTACCAGACACTGACCAGTCTACCAGATACTGACCAGTCTACCAGACACTAACCAGTCTACCAGAAACTGACCAGTCTACCAGACACTGACCAGTCTACCAGACACTGACCAGTCTACCAGACACTGACCAGTCTACCAGATACTAACCAGTCTACCAGATACTGACCAGTCTACAAGACACTGACCAGTCTACCAGATACTGACCAGTCTACCAGACACCCTCTCCCCTCAGTCTACCAGACACTGACCAGTCTACCAGACACTGACCAGTCTACCAGATACTGACCAGTCTACCAGACACTGACCAGTCTACCAGACACTGACCAGTCTACCAGATACTGACCAGTCTACCAGACACTGACCAGTCTACCAGACACTGACCAGTCTACCAGACACTGACCAGTCTACCAGACACTGACCAGTCTACCAGACACTGACCAGTCTACCAGATACTAACCAGTCTACCAGATACTGACCAGTCTACAAGACACTGACCAGTCTACCAGATACTGACCAGTCTACCAGACACCCTCTCCCCTCAGTCTACCAGACACTGACCAGTCTACCAGACACTGACCAGTCTACCAGATACTGACCAGTCTACCAGACACTGACCAGTCTACCAGACACTGACCAGTCTACCAGATACTGACCAGTCTACCATACACTGACCAGTCTACCAGATACTAACCAGTCTACCAGATACTGACCAGTCTACAAGAGACTGACCAGTCTACCAGACACTAACCAGTCTACCAGACACTGACCAGTCTACCAGACACTGACCAGTCTACCAGATACTGACTAGTCTACCAGACACTGACCAGTCTATCAGACACTGACCAGTCTACCAGACACTAACCAGTCTACCAGACACTAACCAGTCTACCAGATACTGACCAGTCTACCAGACACTAACCAGTCTACCAGACACTGACCAGTCTACCAGACACATACCAGTCTACCAGACACTGACCAGTCTACCAGATACCGACCAGTCTACCAGACACTAACCAGTCTACCAGATACTGACCAGTCAACCAGACACTGACCAGTCTACCAGATACTGACCAGTCTACCAGATACTGAACAGTCTACCAGACACTGACCAGTCTACCAGACACTGACCAGTCTACCAGACACTGACCAGTCTACCAGACACTAACCAGTCTACCAGACACTGACCAGTCTACCAGACACTGACCAGTCTACCAGACACTGACAAGTCTACCAGATACTAACCAGTCTACCAGACACTAACCAGTCTACCAGACACTGACCAGTCTACCAGACACTAACCAGTCTACCAGACACTAACCAGTCTACCAGACACTAACCAGCCTACCAGACACTGACCAGTCTACCAGATACTAACCAGTCTACCAGACACTGACCAGTCTACCAGACACTGACCAGTCTACCAGACACTGACCAGTCTACCAGACACTAACCAGTCTACCAGACACTAACCAGTCTACCAGACACTAACCAGTCTACCAGACACTGACCAGTCTACCAGACACTGACCAGTCTACCAGACACTGACCAGTCTACCAGATACTAACCAGTCTACCAGACACTGACCAGTCTACCAGACACTAACCAGTCTACCAGACACTAACCAGTCTACCAGACACTAACCAGCCTACCAGACACTGACCAGTCTACCAGATAGTAACCAGTCTACCAGACACTGACCAGTCTACCAGATACTAACCAGTCTACCAGATACTGACCAGTCTACCAGATACTAACCAGTCTCCCAGACACTGACCAGTCTACCAGACACTAACCAGTCTACCAGACACTGACCAGTCTATCAGACACTAACCAGTCTCCCAGACACTAACCAGTCTACCAGACACTAAGCAGTCTACCAGACACTAGCCAGTCTACCAGACACTAACCAGTCTACCAGACACTAACCAGTCTACCAGACACTGACCAGTCTACCAGATACTGACCAGTCTACCAGATACTGACCAGTCTACCAGACACTGACCAGTCTACCAGACACTGACCAGTCTACCAGACATCAACCAGTCTACCAGCTACTAACCAGTCTACCAGACACTAACCAGTCTACCAGATACTGACCAGTCTACCATACACTAACCAGTCTACCATACACTAACCAGTCTACCATACACTAACCAGTCTACCAGACACTAACCAGTCTACCATACACTAACCAGTCTACCAGATACTGACCAGGCTACCAGACACTGACCAGTCTACCAGATACTAACAAGTCTACCAGACACTAACCAGTCTACCAGACACTGACCAGTCTACCATACACTAACTAGTCTACCAGATACTAGCCAGTCTACCATACACTAACCAGTCTACCAGACACTGACCAGTCTACCATACACTAACCAGTCTACCAGACACTAACCAGTCTACCAGACACTAAATAGTCTACCAGACACTGACCAGTCTACCAGACACTGACCAGTCTACCAGATACTGGCCAGTCTACCAGACACTGACCAGTCTACCAGATACTGACCAGTCTACCAGATACTGACCAGTCAACCAGACACTGACCAGTCTACCATATACTGACCAGTCTACCAGATACTGAACAGTCTACCAGACACTAACCAGTCTACCAAACACTAACCAGTCTACCAAACACTAACCAGTCTACAAAACACTAACCAGTCTACCAAACACTAACCAGTCTACCAAACACTAATCAGTCTACCAGACACTGACCAGTCTACCAGACATTAACCAGTCTACCAGACACTGTACAGTCTACCAGACACTAACCAGTCTAGCAGATACTGACCAGTCTACCAGATACTGACCAGTCTACCAGATACTGACCAGTCTACCAGACACTGACCATTCTACCAGACACTGACCAGTCTACCAGATACTGACCAGTCTACCAGACACTGACCATTCTACCAGACACTGACCAGTCTACCAGATACTGACCAGTCTACCAGATACTGACCAGTCTACCAGATACTGACCAATCTACCAGACACTAACCAGTCTACCAGATACTGACCAGTCTACCAGATACTGACCAGTCTACCAGATACTGACCAGTCTACCAGATACTGACCAGTCTACCAGACACTGACCAGTCTACCAGATACTGACCAGTCTACCAGATACTGACCAGTCTACCAGACACTGACCAGTCTACCAGATACTGCCCAGTCTACCAGACACTAACCAGTCTACCAGACACTGACCAGTCTACCAGATACTGACTAGTCTACCAGATACTGACTAGTCTACCAGACACTGACCAGTCTAGCAGACACTAACCAGTCTACCAGATACTGACCAGTCTACCAGACACTGACCAGTCTACCAGATACTGACCAGTCTACCAGATACTAACCAGTCTACCAGATACTGACCAGTCTACCAGATACTGACCAGTCTACCAGATACTGACCAGTCTACCAGACACTGACCATTCTACCAGACACTGACCAGTCTACCAGATACTGACCAGTCTACCAGACACTGACCATTCTACCAGACACTGACCAGTCTACCAGATACTGACCAGTCTACCAGATACTGACCAGTCTACCAGATACTGACCAGTCTACCAGATACTGACCAATCTACCAGACACTAACCAGTCTACCAGATACTGACCAGTCTACCAGACACTGACCAGTCTACCAGACACTGACCAGTCTACCAGATACTGGCCAGTCTACCAGACACTGACCAGTCTACCAGTTACTAACCAGTCTACCAGACACTGACCAGTCAACCAGACACTGACCAGTCTACCAGATACTGACCAGTCTACCAGATACTGAACAGTCTACCAGACACTAACCAGTCTACCAAACACTAACCAGTCTACCAAACACTAACTTGTCTACAAAACACTAACCAGTCTACCAAACACTAACCAGTCTACCAAACACTAACCAGTCTACCAGACACTGACCAGTCTACCAGACATTAACCAGTCTACCAGACACTGTACAGTCTACCAGACACTAACCAGTCTACCAGATACTGACCAGTCTACCAGATACTGACCAGTCTACCAGATACTGACCAGTCTACCAGACACTGACCATTCTACCAGACACTGACCAGTCTACCAGATACTGACCAGTCTACCAGACACTGACCATTCTACCAGACACTGACCAGTCTACCAGATACTGACCAGTCTACCAGATACTGACCAGTCTACCAGATACTGACCAATCTACCAGACACTAACCAGTCTACCAGATACTGACCAGTCTACCAGATACTGACCAGTCTACCAGATACTGACCAGTCTACCAGATACTGACCAGTCTACCAGACACTGACCAGTCTACCAGATACTGACCAGTCTACCAGATACTGACCAGTCTACCAGATACTGCCCAGTCTACCAGATACTGCCCAGTCTACCAGACACTGACCAGTCTACCAGATACTGACTAGTCTACCAGATACTGGCTAGTCTACCAGACACTGACCAGTCTAGCAGACACTAACCAGTCTACAAGATACTGACCAGTCTACCACATACTGACCAGTCTACCAGATACTGACCAGTCTACCAGATACTGACCAGTCTACCAGATACTGACCAGTCTACCAGATACTGACCAGTCTACCAGACACTGACCAGTCTACCAGACACTGACCAGTCTACCAGATACTGACCAGTCTACCAGACACTGACCATTCTACCAGACACTGACCAGTCTACCAGATACTGACCAGTCTACCAGATACAGACCAGTCTACCAGATACTGACCAGTCTGCCAGATACTGACCAATCTACCAGACACTAACCAGTCTACCAGATACTGACCAGTCTACCAGATACTGACCAGTCTACCAGATACTGACCAGTCTACCAGATATTGACCAGTCTACCAGATACTGACCAGTCTACCAGACACTGACCAGTCTACCAGATACTGACCAGTCTACCAGATACGGACCAGTCTACCAGACACTGACCAGTCTACCAGATACTGACCAGTCTACCAGATACTGACCAGTCTACCAGACACTGACCAGTCTACCAGACACTGACCAGTCTACCAGATACTGACCAGTCTACCAGACACTGACCAGTCTACCAGATACTAACCAGTCTACCAGATACTGACCAGTCTACAAGACACTGACCAGTCTACCAGATACTGACCAGTCTACCAGACACCCTCTCCCCTCAGTCTACCAGACACTGACCAGTCTACCAGACACTGACCAGTCTACCAGACACTGACCAGTCTACCAGACACTGACCAGTCTACCATACACTAACCAGTCTACAAGATACTGACCAGTCTACAAGAGACTGACCAGTCTACCAGATACTGACCAGTCTACCAGACACTGACCAGTCTACCAGACACTGACCAGTCTACCAGACACTGACCAGTCTACCAGACACTGACCAGTCTACCAGACACTGACCAGTCTACCAGACACTGACTAGTCTACCAGACACTAACCAGTCTACCAGACACTAACCAGTCTACCAGACACTAACCAGTCTACCAGACACTAACCAGTCCACCAGATACTGACCAGTCTACCAGACACTAACCAGTCTACCAGACACTGACCAGTCTACCAGACACATACCAGTCTACCAGACACTGACCAGTCTACCAGATACCGACCAGTCTACCAGACACTAACCAGTCTACCAGACACTGACCAGTCTACCAGATACTAACCAGTCTACCAGATACTGACCAGTCAACCAGACACTGACCAGTCTACCAGATACTGACCAGTCTACCAGATACTGACCAGTCTACCAGATACTGAACAGTCTACCAGACACTAACCAGTCTACCAAACACTAACCAGTCTACAAAACACTAACCAGTCTACAAAACACTAACAAGTCTACCAAACACTAACCAGTCTACCAAACACTAACCAGTCTACCAGACACTGACCAGTCTACCAGACATTAACCAGTCTACCAGACACTGTACAGTCTACCAGACACTAACCAGTCTACCAGATACTGACCAGTCTACCAGACACTGACCAGTCTACCAGACACTGACCAGTCTACCAGACACTGACCAGTCTACCAGACACTAACCAGTCTACCAGACACTGACCAGTCTACCAGACACTGACCAGTCTACCAGACACTGACAAGTCTACCAGACACTGACCAGTCTACCAGATACTGACCAGTCTACCAGATACTGACCAGTCTACCAGATACTGACCAGTCTACCAGATATTGACCAGTCTACCAGATACTGACCAGTCTACCAGACACTGACCAGTCTACCAGATACTGACCAGTCTACCAGATACGGACCAGTCTACCAGACACTGACCAGTCTACCAGATACTGACCAGTCTACCAGATACTGACCAGTCTACCAGACACTGACCAGTCTACCAGACACTGACCAGTCTACCAGATACTGACCAGTCTACCAGACACTGACCAGTCTACCAGATACTAACCAGTCTACCAGATACTGACCAGTCTACAAGACACTGACCAGTCTACCAGATACTGACCAGTCTACCAGACACCCTCTCCCCTCAGTCTACCAGACACTGACCAGTCTACCAGACACTGACCAGTCTACCAGACACTGACCAGTCTACCAGACACTGACCAGTCTACCAGATACTGACCAGTCTACCATACACTAACCAGTCTACCAGATACTGACCAGTCTACAAGAGACTGACCAGTCTACCAGATACTGACCAGTCTACCAGACACTGACCAGTCTACCAGACACTGACCAGTCTACCAGACACTAACCAGTCTACCAGACACTGACCAGTCTACCAGACACTGACCAGTCTACCAGACACTGACTAGTCTACCAGACACTAACCAGTCTACCAGACACTAACCAGTCTACCAGACACTAACCAGTCTACCAGACACTAACCAGTCCACCAGATACTGACCAGTCTACCAGACACTAACCAGTCTACCAGACACTGACCAGTCTACCAGACACATACCAGTCTACCAGACACTGACCAGTCTACCAGATACCGACCAGTCTACCAGACACTAACCAGTCTACCAGACACTGACCAGTCTACCAGATACTAACCAGTCTACCAGATACTGACCAGTCAACCAGACACTGACCAGTCTACCAGATACTGACCAGTCTACCAGATACTGACCAGTCTACCAGATACTGAACAGTCTACCAGACACTAACCAGTCTACCAAACACTAACCAGTCTACAAAACACTAACCAGTCTACAAAACACTAACAAGTCTACCAAACACTAACCAGTTTACCAAACACTAACCAGTCTACCAGACACTGACCAGTCTACCAGACATTAACCAGTCTACCAGACACTGTACAGTCTACCAGACACTAACCAGTCTACCAGATACTGACCAGTCTACCAGACACTGACCAGTCTACCAGACACTGACCAGTCTACCAGACACTGACCAGTCTACCAGACACTAACCAGTCTACCAGACACTGACCAGTCTACCAGACACTGACCAGTCTACCAGACACTGACAAGTCTACCAGACACTGACCAGTCTACCAGACACTGACCATTCTACCAGACACTGACCATTCTACCAGATACTGACCAGTCTACCAGACACTAACCAGTCTACCAGACACTAACCAGTCTACCAGACACTGACCAGTCTACCAGACACTAACCAGTCTACCAGACACTGACCAGTCTACCAGACACTAACCAGTCTACCAGATACTAACCAGTCTACCAGACACTAACCAGTCTACCAGACACTGACCAGTCTACCAGATACTAACCAGTCTACCAGACACTAACCAGTCTACCAGACACTAACCAGCCTACCAGACACTGACCAGTCTACCAGATACTAACCAGTCTACCAGACACTGACCAGTCTACCAGATACTAACCAGTCTACCAGATACTGCCCAGTCTACCAGACACTGACCAGTCTACCAGATACTAACCAGTCTACCAGACACTGACCAGTCTACCAGACACTAACCAGTCTACCAGACACTAACCAGTCTACCAGACACTGACCAGTCTACCAGATACTAACCAGTCTACCAGACACTGACCAGTCTACCAGATACTAACCAGTCTACCAGACACTGACCAGTCTACCAGATACTAACCAGTCTACCAGACACTGACCAGTCTACCAGACACTGACCAGTCTACCAGACACTGACCAGTCTACCAGACACTAACCAGTCTACCAGACACTAACCAGTCTACCAGACACTGACCAGTCTACCAGACACTGACCAGTCTACCAGACACTGACCAGTCTACCAGATACTAACCAGTCTACCAGACACTGACCAGTCTACCAGACACTAACCAGTCTACCAGACACTAACCAGTCTACCAGACACTAACCAGCCTACCAGACACTGACCAGTCTACCAGATACTAACCAGTCTACCAGACACTGACCAGTCTACCAGATACTAACCAGTCTACCAGATACAGACCAGTCTACCAGATACAGACCAGTCTACCAGATACTAACCAGTCTACCAGATACTGACCAGTCTACCAGACACTGACCAGTCTACCAGACACTGACCAGTCTACCAGACATCAACCAGTCTACCAGATACTAACCAGTCTACCAGACACTAACCAGTCTACCAGATACTGACCAGTCTACCATACACTAACCAGTCTACCATACACTAACCAGTCTACCAGACACTAACCAGTCTACCATACACTAACCAGGCTACCAGATACTGACCAGGCTACCAGATACTGACCAGGCTACCAGACACTGACCAGTCTACCAGATACTAACCAGTCTACCATAAACTAACCAGTCTACCAGATACTGACCAGTCTACCATACACTAACCAGTCTACCAGACACTAACCAGTCTACCAGACACTGACCAGTCTACCATACACTAACTAGTCTACCAGATACTAACCAGTCTACCATACACTAACCAGTCTACCAGACACTGACCAGTCTACCATACACTAACCAGTCTACCAGACACTGACCAGTCTACCAGATACTAACCAGTCTACCAGACACTGACCAGTCTACCAGACACTGACCAGTCTACCAGACACTGACCAGTCTACCAGATACTGACCAGTCGACCAGATACTGACCAGTCTACCAGACACTGACCAGTCTACCAGACACTAACCAGTCTACCAGACACTGACCAGTCTACCAGATACTGGCCAGTCTACCAGACACTGACCAGTCTACCAGACACTGACCAGTCTACCAGACACTGACCAGTCTACCAGACACTGACCATTCTACCAGATACTGACCAGTCTACCAGACACTAACCAGTCTACCAGACACTAACCAGTCTACCAGACACTGACCAGTCTACCAGACACTGACCAGTCTACCAGACACTAACCAGTCTACCAGACACTGACCAGTCTACCAGACACTAACCAGTCTACCAGATACTAACCAGTCTACCAGACACTAACCAGTCTACCAGACACTGACCAGTCTACCAGACACTAACCAGTCTACCAGACACTAACCAGTCTACCAGACACTAACCAGCCTACCAGACACTGACCAGTCTACCAGATACTAACCAGTCTACCAGACACTGACCAGTCTACCAGATACTAACCAGTCTACCAGATACTGCCCAGTCTACCAGACACTGACCAGTCTACCAGATACTAACCAGTCTACCAGACACTGACCAGTCTACCAGACACTAACCAGTCTACCAGACACTGACCAGTCTACCAGATACTAACCAGTCTACTAGACACTGACCAGTCTACCAGATACTAACCAGTCTACCAGACACTGACCAGTCTACCAGATACTAACCAGTCTACCAGACACTGACCAGTCTACCAGACACTGACCAGTCTACCAGACACTGACCAGTCTACCAGACACTAACCAGTCTACCAGACACTAACCAGTCTACCAGACACTAACCAGTCTACCAGACACTAACCAGTCTACCAGACACTAACCAGCCTACCAGACACTGACCAGTCTACCAGATACTAACCAGTCTACCAGACACTGACCAGTCTACCAGATACTAACCAGTCTACCAGATACTGACCAGTCAACCAGACACTGACCAGTCGACCAGATACTGACCAGTCGACCAGACACTAACCAGTCTACCAGACACTAACCAGTCTACCAGACACTGACCAGTCTACCAGATACTGGCCAGTCTACCAGACACTGACCAGTCTACCAGATACTAACCAGTCTACCAGATACTGACCAGTCAACCAGACACTGACCAGTCTACCAGATACTGACCAGTCTACCAGATACTGAACAGTCTACCAGACACTAACCAGTCTACCAAACACTAACCAGTCTACCAAACACTAACCAGTCTACAAAACACTAACCAGTCTACCAAACACTAACCAGTCTACCAAACACTAACCAGTCTACCAGACATTAACCAGTCTACCAGACACTGTACAGTCTACCAGACACTAGCCAGTCTACCAGATACTGACCAGTCTACCAGATACTGACCAGTCTACCAGATACTGACCAGTCTACCAGATACTGACCAGTCTACCAGACACTGACCATTCTACCAGACACTGACCAGTCTACCAGACACTGACCAGTCTACCAGACACTGACCAGTCAACCAGATACTGACCAGTCTACCAGATACTGACCAGTCTACCAGATACTGACCAATCTACCAGATACTGACCAGTCTACCAGATACTGACCAGTCTACCAGATACTGACCAGTCTACCAGATACTGACCAGTCTACCAGATACTGACCAGTCTACCAGACACTGACCAGTCTACCAGATACTGACCAGTCTACCAGACACTGACCAGTCTACCAGATACTGCCCAGTCTACCAGACACTGACCAGTCTACCATATACTGACTAGTCTACCAGATACTGACTAGTCTACCAGACACTGACCAGTCTAGCAGACACTAACCAGTCTACCAGATACTGACCAGTCTACCAGACACTGACCAGTCTACCAGATACTGACCAGTCTACCAGATACTAACCAGTCTACCAGATACTGACCAGTCTACCAGATACTGACCAGTCTGCCAGATACTGACCAGTCTACCAGACACTGACCATTCTACCAGACACTGACCAGTCTACCAGATACTGACCAGTCTACCAGACACTGACCATTCTACCAGACACTGACCAGTCTACCAGATACTGACCAGTCTACCAGATACTGACCAGTCTACCAGATACTGACCAATCTACCAGACACTAACCAGTCTACCAGATACTGACCAGTCTACCAGATACTGACCAGTCTACCAGATACTGACCAGTCTACCAGATATTGACCAGTCTACCAGATACTGACCAGTCTACCAGACACTGACCAGTCTACCAGATACTGACCAGTCTACCAGATACGGACCAGTCTACCAGACACTGACCAGTCTACCAGATACTGACCAGTCTACCAGACACTGACCAGTCTACCAGACACTGACCAGTCTACCAGATACTGACCAGTCTACCAGACACTGACCAGTCTACCAGATACTAACCAGTCTACCAGATACTGACCAGTCTACAAGTCACTGACCAGTCTACCAGATACTGACCAGTCTACCAGACACCCTCTCCCCTCAGTCTACCAGACACTGACCAGTCTACCAGACACTGACCAGTCTACCAGACACTGACCAGTCTACCAGACACTGACCAGTCTACCAGATACTGACCAGTCTACCATACACTAACCAGTCTACCAGATACTAACCAGTCTACCAGATACTGACCAGTCTACAAGAGACTGACCAGTCTACCAGATACTGACCAGTCTACCAGACACTGACCAGTCTACCAGACACTAACCAGTCTACCAGACACTGACCAGTCTACCAGACACTGACCAGTCTACCAGATACTGACTAGTCTACCAGACACTGACCAGTCTACCAGACACTAACCAGTCTACCAGACACTAACCAGTCTACCAGATACTGACCAGTCTACCAGACACTAACCAGTCTACCAGACACTGACCAGTCTACCAGACACATACCAGTCTACCAGACACTGACCAGTCTACCAGATACCGACCAGTCTACCAGACACTAACCAGTCTACCAGACACTGACCAGTCTACCAGATACTAACCAGTCTACCAGATACTGACCAGTCAACCAGACACTGACCAGTCTACCAGATACTGACCAGTCTACCAGATACTGAACAGTCTACCAGATACTGAACAGTCTACCAAACACTAACCAGTCTACCAAACACTAACCAGTCTACAAAACACTAACCAGTCTACCAAACACTAACCAGTCTACCAAACACTAACCAGTCTACCAAACACTAACCAGTCTACCAGACACTGACCAGTCTACCAGACATTAACCAGTCTACCAGACACTGTACAGTCTACCAGACAATAACCAGTCTACCAGGTACTGACCAGTCTACCAGACACTGACCAGTCTACCAGACACTGACCAGTCTACCAGACACTGACCAGTCTACCAGACACTGACCAGTCTACCAGACACTGACCAGTCTACCAGATACTAACCAGTCTACCAGACACTAACCAGTCTACCAGACACTGACCAGTCTACCAGACACTGACCAGTCTACCAGACACTAACCAGTTTACCAGACACTAACCAGCCTACCAGACACTGACCAGTCTACCAGATACTAACCAGTCTACCAGACACTGACCAGTCTACCAGATACTAACCAGTCTACCAGATACTGACCAGTCTACCAGACACTGACCAGTCTACCAGACACTAACCAGTCTACCAGACACTGACCAGTCTACCAGACACTAACCAGTCTACCAGACACTGACCAGTCTACCAGATACTAACCAGTCTACCAGACACTGACCAGTCTACCAGATACTAACGAGTCTACCAGACACTGACCAGTCTACCAGATACTAACCAGTCTACCAGACACTGACCAGTCTAACAGACACTGACCAGTCTACCAGACACTGACCAGTCTACCAGACACTAACCAGTCTACCAGACACTAACCAGTCTACCAGACACTAACCAGTCTACCAGACACTAACCAGTCTACCAGACACTGACCAGTCTACCAGACACTGACCAGTCTAACAGACACTGACCAGTCTACCAGATACTAACCAGTCTACCAGACACTGACCAGTCTACCAGACACTAACCAGTCTACCAGACACTAACCAGTCTACCAGACACTGACCAGTCTACCAGATACTAACCAGTCTACCAGATACTAACCAGTCTACCAGACACTGACCAGTCTACCAGATACTAACCAGTCTACCAGATACTGACCAGTCTACCAGATACTAACCAGTCTACCAGATACTGACCAGTCTACCAGACACTGACCAGTCTATCATACACTGACCAGTCTACCAGACATCAACCAGTCTACCAGATACAAACCAGTCTACCAGACACTAACCAGTCTACCAGATACTGACCAGTCTACCATACACTAACCAGTCTACCAGACACTAACCAGTCTACCAGACACTAACCAGTCTACCATACACTAACCAGTCTACCAGATACTGACCAGGCTACCAGATACTGACCAGGCTACCAGACACTGACCAGTCTACCAGATACTAACCAGTCTACCATAAACTAACCAGTCTACCAGATACTGACCAGGCTATCAGATACTGACCAGGCTACCAGACACTGTACAGTCTACCAGACACTAACCAGTCTACCAGATACTGACCAGTCTACCAGATACTGACCAGTCTACCAGATACTGACCAGTCTACCAGACACTGACCATTCTACCAGACACTGACCAGTCTACCAGATACTGACCAGTCTACCAGACACTGACCATTCTACCAGACACTGACCAGTCTACCAGATACTGACCAGTCTACCAGATACTGACCAGTCTACCAGATACTGACCAATCTACCAGACACTAACCAGTCTACCAGATACTGACCAGTCTACCAGATACTGACCAGTCTACCAGATACTGACCAGTCTACCAGATACTGACCAGTCTACCAGACACTGACCAGTCTACCAGATACTGACCAGTCTACCAGATACTGACCAGTCTACCAGACACTGACCAGTCTACCAGATACTGCCCAGTCTACCAGACACTGACCAGTCTACCAGATACTGACTAGTCTACCAGATACTGACTAGTCTACCAGACACTGACCAGTCTAGCAGACACTAACCAGTCTACCAGATACTGACCAGTCTACCAGATACTGACCAGTCTACCAGATACTGACCAGTCTACCAGATACTGACCAGTCTACCAGATACTGACCAGTCTACCAGACACTGACCATTCTACCAGACACTGACCAGTCTACCAGATACTGACCAGTCTACCAGACACTGACCATTCTACCAGACACTGACCAGTCTACCAGATACTGACCAGTCTACCAGATACTGACCAGTCTACCAGATACTGACCAATCTACCAGACACTAACCAGTCTACCAGATACTGACCAGTCTACCAGATACTGACCAGTCTACCAGATATTGACCAGTCTACCAGATACTGACCAGTCTACCAGACACTGACCAGTCTACCAGATACTGACCAGTCTACCAGATACGGACCAGTCTACCAGATACGGACCAGTCTACCAGATACGGACCAGTCTACCAGACACTGACCAGTCTACCAGATACTGACCAGTCTACCAGACACTGACCAGTCTACCAGACACTGACCAGTCTACCAGATACTGACCAGTCTACCAGACACTGACCAGTCTACCAGATACTAACCAGTCTACCAGATACTGACCAGTCTACAAGACACTGACCAGTCTACCAGATACTGACCAGTCTACCAGACACCCTCTCCCCTCAGTCTACCAGACACTGACCAGTCTACCAGACACTGACCAGTCTACCAGACACTGACCAGTCTACCAGACACTGACCAGTCTACCAGATACTGACCAGTCTACCATACACTGACCAGTCTACCAGATACTAACCAGTCTACCAGATACTGACCAGTCTACAAGAGACTGACCAGTCTACCAGATACTGACCAGTCTACCAGACACTGACCAGTCTACCAGACACTAACCAGTCTACCAGACACTGACCAGTCTACCACACACTGACCAGTCTACCAGATACTGACTAGTCTACCAGACACTGACCAGTCTACCAGACACTAACCAGTCTACCAGACACTAACCAGTCTACCAGACACTAACCAGTCTACCAGATACTGACCAGTCTACCAGACACTGACCAGTCTACCAGACACATACCAGTCTACCAGACACTGACCAGTCTACCAGATACCGACCAGTCTACCAGATACCGACCAGTCTACCAGACACTAACCAGTCTACCAGACACTGACCAGTCTACCAGATACTGACCAGTCTACCAGATACTGACCAGTCAACCAGACACTGACCAGTCTACCAGATACTGACCAGTCTACCAGATACTGAACAGTCTACCAGACACTAACCAGTCTACCAGACACTGACCAGTCTACCAGATACTAACCAGTCTACCAGATACTAACCAGTCTACCAGACACTGACCAGTCTACCAGATACTAACCAGTCTACCAGATACTGACCAGTCTACCAGATACTAACCAGTCTACCAGATACTGACCAGTCTACCAGACACTGACCAGTCTATCATACACTGACCAGTCTACCAGACATCAACCAGTCTACCAGATACAAACCAGTCTACCAGATACAAACCAGTCTACCAGACACTAACCAGTCTACCAGATACTGACCAGTCTACCATACACTAACCAGTCTACCATACACTAACCAGTCTACCAGACACTAACCAGTCTACCAGACACTAACCAGTCTACCATACACTAACCAGTCTACCAGATACTGACCAGGCTACCAGATACTGACCAGGCTACCAGATACTGACCAGGCTACCAGACACTGACCAGTCTACCAGATACTAACCAGTCTACCATAAACTAACCAGTCTACCAGATACTGACCAGTCTACCATACACTAACCAGTCTACCAGACACTAACCAGTCTACCAGACACTGACCAGTCTACCATACACTAACTAGTCTACCAGATACTAACCAGTCTACCATACACTAACCAGTCTACCAGACACTGACCAGTCTACCATACACTAACCAGTCTACCAGACACTGACCAGTCTACCAGATACTAACCAGTCTACCAGATACTAACCAGTCTACCAGATACTAACCAGTCTACCAGACACTGACCAGTCTACCAGACACTGACCAGTCTACCAGATACTGACCAGTCGACCAGATACTGACCAGTCGACCAGACACTAACCAGTCTACCAGACACTAACCAGTCTACCAGACACTGACCAGCCTACCAGATACTGACCAGTCTACCAGACACTAACCAGTCTACCAGACACTAACCAGTCTACCAGACACTAACCAGTCTACCAGACACTAACCAGTCTACCAGACACTAACCAGTCTACCAGACACTGACCAGTCTACCAGATACTGACCAGTCTACCAGACACTGACCAGTCTACCAGACACTAACCAGTCTACCAGACACTAACCAGTCTACCAGACACTAACCAGTCTACCAGACACTGACCAGTCTACCAGACACTGACCAGTCTACCAGATACTGACCAGTCTACCAGACACTGACCAGTCTACCAGACACTAACCAGTCTACCAGACACTAACCAGTCTACCAGACACTAACCAGTTTACCAGACACCCTCTCCCCTCAGTCTACCAGACACTAACCAGTCTACCAGACACTGACCAGTCTACCAGACACTGACCAGTCTACCAGACACTGACCAGTCTACCAGACACTGACCAGTCTACCAGACACTAACTAGTCTACCAGACACTGACCAGTCTACCAGAATCAGACGTATTGATCACTAGAAGAACAGAATACAGGTGAATCCGACGTATTGATCACTAGAAGAACAGAATACAGGTGAATCAGACGTATTGATCACTAGAAGAACAGAATACAGGTGAATCAGATGTATTGATCACTAGAAGAACAGAATACAGGTGAATCAGACGTATTGATCACTAGAAGAACAGAATACAGGTGAATCAGACGTATTGATCACTAGAAGAACAGAATACAGGTGAATCAGACGTATTGATCACTAGAAGAACAGAATGCAGGTGAATCAGACGTATTGATCACTAGAAGAACAGAATACAGGTGAATCAGACGTATTGATCACTAGAAGAACAGAATACAGGTGAATCAGACATATTGATCACTAGAAGAACAGAATACAGGTGAATCAGACGTATTGATCACTAGAAGAACAGAATACAGGTGAATCAGACGTATTGATCACTAGAAGTACAGAATACAGGTGAATCAGACGTATTGATCACTAGAAGAACAGAATACAGGTGAATCAGACGTATTGATCACTAGAAGAACAGAATACAGGTGAATCAGACGTATTGATCACTAGAAGTACAGAATACAGGTGAATCAGACGTATTGATCACTAGAAGAACAGAATACAGGTAAATCAGACGTATTGATCACTAGAAGTACAGAATACAGGTGAATCAGACGTATTCACCACGTACAACAGTCTGTCAAACAACAGTCTGTCAAACAACAGTCTGTCAAACAACAGTCTGTAACACAGCAGTCTGTCAAACAACAGTCTGTCACACAGCAGTCTGTCACACAGCAGTCTGTCACACAGCAGTCTGTCACAGATTTAGGGTAATCTATTTCACAATAACATGGACTTATAATGTTTTACTGGACATGCTGACTGACATAACCTGACTGTAAGCATTTCACTGTAAGAATACACCTGTTGATATAACCCGACTGACATTTAACAGGACAATCCTCCTGGAGGCCCGGCCTGCATGTGGGGCAGGGCGTGGACAGAGACGTATTACATTTACATTAGATATTGTATATACTCTCTCTCTCTCTCTCTCTCTCTCTCTCTCTCTCTCTCTCTCTCTCTCTCTCTCTCTCTCTCTCTCTCTCTCTCTCTCTCTCTCTCTCTCTCTAATTAAATTCAAGGACTTTATTGGCAAGTGAAACATAATAGAAGATAAACAAAAGTGAAATAAACAATAAAAAATCATTAGCACTCACAAACGTTCCAAAAGAATAAAGACATTTCAAATTATGTCTGTATACATTGTTGTAACGATGTGCAAATAGTTAAAGTACAAAAGGAAAAATGAATAAACATAAATATGGGTTGTATTTACAATGGTGTTTGTTCTTCACTGGTTGACCTTTTCTTGTGGCAACAGGTCACAAATCTTGCTGCTGTGATGTCACACTGTGGTATTTCACCCATGATATGGGAGTTTACCAAAATTGGGTTTGTTTTCAAACTCTTTGTGGATCTGTGTAATCTGAGGGAAATATGTCTCTCTAATATGGTCATACATTTGGCAGGAGGTTAGGAAACTCAGTTTCTACCTCATAGTTTGGTCAGTGAACACATAGCCTGTCTTCTCTTGAGAGCCATGTCTGCCTACGGTGGCCTTTCGCAATAGAAAGGCTATGCTCACTGAGTCTGTACATAGTCAAAACTTTCATTAATTGTGGGTCAGTCACAGTGGGCAGGTATTCTGCCACTGTGTACTCTCTGTTTAGGGCCAAATACCATTCTAGTTTGCTCTTTTTTTGTTATTAATTCTTTCCAATGTGTCAAGTAATTATCTTTTTGTTTTCTCATGATTTGGTTGGGTCTAATTGTGTCGCTGTCCTGGGGCTCTGTGGGGTCTCTTTGTGTTTGTGACTTGAGCCTCAGGACCAACTTGCTTAGGGGACTCTTCTCCAGGTTCATCTCTCTGTAGGTGATGGCTTTCTTACGGAAGGTTTGGGAATCACTTCCTTTCAGGTGGTTGTAGAATTTAACTGCTCTTTCCTGGACTTTTATAATTATGGGGTATCGGTCTAATTCTGCTCGGCATGCATTATTTAGTGTGTAACGTTGTACACTGAGGATATTTTAGCAGAATTCTGCATGCAGAGTCTCAATTTGGTGTTTTTCCCATTTTGTGAATTCTTGTTTGGTGAGTGGCAGAGCCCCACCGGTTTCGAGCCCCACATTTTTAGCATTGCCACAGATAAAAATGACGTCAAATCACATTATGTCTACAGTAGCTTTGGTTGGACCGATCATGTCAACATCATACATGCAAATCCTTTTTAATCCTTGTCAAATGAAGAGAAATAATGAAGAGAAATTATAGATAAAACGTATCGGTGCTCATCGACCATTGAACATTACACAACAAGTTGGAAATCGCAAAAAACCAAAACAATGAGTTTGGAAGGAATTAGTGGCTAAATGTGAGTTCAACACAACTGGGAACTCTGGAAAAACGAGCTACGACTGCGTAAATACGTTTTGAAGTTTTATCCAACTCATCCAAGAGAGAGAACTCTTTCTAGAGCTACGATCTGAAGATCACTGACAAAATCATGATTCAACCTTGTTTTTTCTGAGTTCCCAGTTGTCTTGAAAGCACCATAAATCCAGAGAATGACAGACTTTGATGACAGACTTTGATGCCAAACTGCCGCGACACTTTCCTGTTCAAGTGAGCACAGCACAACAAGGTGAGTCCAAAAATGTATTGAATGCTGCTCTATAAATGATGTAATATGCCAGGGAGATATGTATACTGTAGCTAAGAAAGTAATACTAAGTGTATGTTGTGTAGTAAGCTGTTAGGAGCCCATGTGTCTCACCCTAATAATTTTGTCCCTTTCCCCTCTCATAACTTAGCCTACTGCTCTGACTTGGTGGTGCACATGTAGACTATAGCCTGTTTTAGAGAAATGTCATCATCAAATATTGTAACAGCTTTCATTGTCTGCTTATATGCCCTCCTGCAGTTCTGACTTGGTGTACAGGGAGAATACTGTAAGAACGGCCAATGTTCTGAATTCTGTCGATGTACATTTCAAAAGAGCTGAACAAATAGTTATATTTGTCTGTCGTAATAGAGTTTGTGACACAGCAGTCTGTCACACAGTAGTCTGTCTAACAACAGTCTGTCACAGAGCCTGTCGTCGCTCGCTCATTAATGTCTTCATCAAAATTACGGATTGCCTGTTATCCGCTTGTCGTCCACTTATGCGATAGTTTCTACATCTTAATTGTCAGAAGAAACCACAATTGTTTAAGCAAGTCAGCCATATCAGATATGTTCTTTTTAAAGCAGTAAATGAGGGTGAATGAACTGTTTCGCTGCCAGACAAGGCTCCGCTGATAGTCAGGTGTAGCGGTGGTAAGATGTTGGGACTGCTGTTGGGACTCTGCTGTTGGGACAGTTTTATGTCGACCCTAACAGTTTGTGGGCACCGTTTGTCACCGTTATAGTGCAATTCATGTATTGTTTAGTGTTGTGTTGTGTAGTCGCTTTGTTGGCATGCATCCCACATTATGATTTTCTGCCCCACCAAGATTTATCTGCTAAAATCGCCACTGCCTGTGGCTCGGATGTTTAAGACGAAGGATGTCTACTTTTTTATGTGCTCTAGTGCAACGGTGTCTAGATGGAATTTGTATTTGTGGTCCTGGCAACTGGACCTTTTTTGGATTATTTTTGTTTTACTGAGATTTACTGTCAGGGCCCAGGTCTGACAGAATCTGTGCAGAAGATCTAGGTGCTGCTGTAGGCCCTCCTTGGTTGGGGACAGAAGCAGCAGATCATCAGCAAACAGAAGACATGTGACTTCAGATTCTATCTCGCTCTCTCCGTCCTCCCTCCTCTCTCTTTCTCTCTTTTTATCTGCCCCTCTCTCTCTCTCTCGCTCTCTGTCCCTCTCTCTCTCTCTGCCCCTCTCTCTCTCTCTGTCCCTCTCTCTCTCTCTGTCCCTCTCCCCCCCCTCTCGCTCTTGCCCTCCTCCCCCATCTCTCTCTTTTTCTCTCTCTCTCTCTCTGTCCCTCTCTCTCGCTCTGTCCCTCTCTCTCGCTCTGTCCCTCTCTCTCTCTTTCTCTCTGTCCCTCTCTCTCTCTGTCCCTCCCCACCCCCCTCTCTCGCTCTTGCCCCCCCCCTCTCTCTGTCTCCCTTTCTGAGCCATGACAATATCCCTTATAGGGACATTTCATTAAACGTATAAGGATGAGTGTTTCAGACAGTGGGGTTACCCAGAGGATCGAGATCGTTTACAAAAAATATTTACTCAGGATGACAACCTCACGCCCAAACCACCCGGCGCTCCCGACCAACGAGGACAATGCTTCCTTCAATACTTGGCAAACCGTTCAACCACATCCTTACAAAACACTGGTACATCTTGATCACTGATCCACGACTGGAAAAAACGTTTGAGGAATCCCCGCAGGGTCGTATTCAGACACGCCCTCCAACATCAGTCAAATGGTGGTGAGGTCTGATCTAACACTGGTGCCACCTTCCTAGACAATGCGCCGGACGGTAATTACAGATGTGGTCCGATGTACCCAGTGTAACTTTACGAACAAATGTACAATGTTCCAATTACAGACCAGACCATTCAGGTTAAAGAGGCATCATTACATGTTCCACAACAAAATAATGTTATCCAACGGATCGAGTATATTTGTGGTCTAAACACAACGAGCTACACAGCAGTCATATCAGGACTTTTGACCAGAGAAACAAGGATAACAGAACACAGTAGTAATATCCGGAGCCTTGACCAGAGAAACCCTGTGGCTGCACATTTCATGGAGGCTGGTCACAACATTAGCTCTTTGAGATACATTGGTATGGAACATGTTAAGACTCCTTGGAGAGGTGGAGATACTGATCATCTATTACTGAGAAGAGAATTGTATTGGATTCAACATTTGTCCAGCATGTCTCCTAAAGGTCTGATCCAGGTGTTTGATATCAGACCATTTGTCCACCATGTCTCCTAAAGGTCTGATCCAGGAGTTTGACATCAGACCATTTGTCCACCATGTCTCCTAAAGGTCTGATCCAGGAGTTTGATATCAGACCATTTGTCCAGCATGTCTCCTAAAAGTCTGATCCAGGAGTTTGATATCAGACCATTTGTCCAGCATGTCTCCTAAAGATCTGATCCAGGAGTTTGATATCAGACCATGTGTCCACCATGTGTCCTAAAGGTCTGATCCAGGAGTTTGATATCAGACCATTTCTTACATGACTATGTCACGATAATTTGTCCTGCCATCCAGGTATCCACTCGGTCATGTTGTACACATATATATACACTGCTCAAAAAAATAAAGGGAACACTTAAAACACACAATGTAACTCCAAGTCAATCACACTTCTGTGAAATCAAACTGTCCAATTAGGAAGCAACACTGATTGACAATAAATTTCACCTGCTGTTGTGCAAATGGAATAGACAAAAGGTGGAAATTATAGGCAATTAGCAAGACACCCCCAAAAAAGGAGTGATTCTGCAGGTGGTGACCACAGACCACTTCTCATTCCTATGCTTCCTGGCTGATGTTTTGGTCACTTTTGAATGCTGGCGGTGCTTTCACTCTAGTGGTAGCATGAGACGGAGTCTACAACCCACACAAGGCTCAGGTAGTGCAGTTCATCCAGGATGGCACATCAATGCGAGCTGTGGCAAAAAGGTTTGCTGTGTCTGTCAGCGTAGTGTCCAGGGCATGGAGGCGCTACCAGGAGACAGGCCAGTACATCAGGAGATGTGGAGGAGGCCGTAGGAGGGCAACAACCCAGCAGCAGGACCGCTACCTCCGCCTTTGTGCCAGGAGGTGCACTGTCAGAGCCCTGCAAAATGACCTCCAGCAGGCCACAAATGTGTATGTGTCCGCATATGGTCTCACAAGGGGTCTGAGGATCTCATCTCGGTACCTAATGGCAGTCAGGCTACCTCTGGCGAGCACATGGAGGGCTGTGCGGCCCCACAAAGAAATGCCACCACACACCATGACTGACCCACCGCCAAACCGGTCATGCTGGAGGATGTTGCAGGTAGCAGAACGTTCTCCACGGCGTCTCCAGACTCTGTCACGTCTGTCACATGTGCTCATGTGCTCAGTGTGAACCTGCTTTCATCTGTGAAGAGCACAGGGCGCCAGTGGCGAATTTACCAATCTTGGTGTTCTCTGGCAAATGCCAAACGTCCTGCACGGTGCTGGGCTGTAAGCACAACCCCCACCTGTGGACGTCGGGCCCTCATACCACCCTCATGGAGTCTGTTTCTGACCGTTTGAGCAGACACATGCACATTTGTGGCCTGCTGTCTATTCCATTTGCACAACAGCATGTGAAATTTATTGTCAATCAGTGTTGCTTCCTAAGTGGACAGTTTGATTTCACAGAAGTGTGATTGACTTGGAGTTACATTGTGTTGTTTAAGTGTTCCCTTTATTTTTTTGAGCAGTGTATATACATATATTAGATTTTCTGTAACTACGACATGTGTCTATCTCATTGATATGAAATGATTAGAGGTAAACAAGTTGTTTTTGAAAAAGGTTACTTGAATTATATCTACGTGCACCGCGCGTCCTGCGCATAATGGTCACATGGGCGGGTATTCCAACAGTTTGCAACGTTTTACTGTTGCCTAGGTTTTAACTTGGAGCCATTTGGTGTGTATATAATATTTTATGACCATATGTGATTAATTATGATTGACTATGCGCAAAAAAATGGAATGGAATTGTTTCCACACGCACCATGCATCGTGTGAGTAACGGTCATGTGAGGTTTCATGTGTATATTTTGGGATGTGAACACTCAGTCTGTTTGACCCGGCGAAGATCCGTGTTGGATAGAAACGTTGTCAATAAACAGAGTCAATTGGGAGCATAAACAGAATGTGAATTGGAAGCATAAACAGAGTGTGAATTGGAAGCATAAACAGAGTGTGAATTGGGAGCATAAACAGAGTGTGAATAGGAAGCATAAACAGAGTGTGAATTGGGAGCATAAACAGAGTGTGAATTGGAAGCATAAACAGAGTGTGAATTGGAAGCATAAACAGAGTGTGAATTGGGAGCATAAACAGAGTGTGAAGTGGAAGCATAAACATTGTGAATTGGGAGCATAAACAGAGTGTGAAGTGGAAGCATAAACATTGTGAATTGGGAGCATAAACATAGTGTGAATTGGGAGCATAAACATAGTGTGAAGTGGGAGCATAAATATTGTGAATTGGGAGCATAAACAGAGTGAATTGGGAGCATAAACAGAGTGTGAAGTGGGAGCATAAACAGAGTGTGAGGTGGAAGCATAAACATTGTGAATTGGGAGCATAAACATAGTGTGAATTGGGAGCATTCATATTGTGAATTGGGAGCATAAACATTGTGAATTGGGAGCATAAACATAGTGTGAATTGGGAGCATAAACAGAGTGTTAAGTGGAAGCATAAACATTGTGAATTGGGAGCATAAACAGAGTGTGAAGTGGGATCATAAACAGAGGGTGAAGTGGGAGCATAAACAGAGTGTGAATTGGGAACATAAACAGAGTGTGAAGTGGGAGCATAAACAGAGTGTGAAGTGGGAGCATAAACAGAGTGCGAAGTGGAAGCATAAACAGAGGGTGAAGTGGGAGCATAAACAGAGTGTGAATTGGGAACATAAACAGAGTGTGAAGTGGGAGCATAAACAGAGTGTGAAGTGGGAGCATAAACAGAGTGCGAAGTGGAAGCATAAACAGAGTGCGAAGTGGGAGCATAAACAGAGTGCGAAGTGGGAGCATAAACAGAGTGTGAAGTGGGAGCATAAACAGAGTGCGAAGTGGAAGCATAAACAGAGTGCGAAGTGGGAGCATAAACAGAGTGCGAAGTGGGAGCATAAACAGAGTGTGAAGTGGGAGCATAAACAGAGTGTGAAGTGGGAGCATAAACAGAGTGTGAATTGGGAGCATAAACAGAGGGTGAATTCCTGTTCTTTACTAGTATTCTGTATTAGCCCAGCACCTACATTTTAAAGAACGTGCATACGGACACAAGACTTTCTATAAACGTATACGAATGCCACACTTTATGTATGTGTCCTAAATGCCACCCTATTTCCCTTATAGTGCACTACTTTTGACCAGGGCTCATAGGGCTAACACATAGGGCCCTGGTCTAAAGTAGTGCACTATATAGGAAACAGGGTGCCATTTGGGACATAGACCGTTTCATTTAACCACCAGAGAAGGAAACTCTGCTGGGTTTTAGCCACGGGAAAGATGTTTGGGGGTGCCACGCTACAGATGTCTATATCGGTCCTCTAATACAGAACTAGTAAAGGCCCAGTGCATTGCTTTTTGTGAAAATAATAATACATTTTTTTTTTTTATATTCTGATTTTTCAGTTCCCCCTACTTCCCGCAGCGATGCACATAACTTCTCTTGGAGAGGACGCTGAGGATCTAAGCATGCACGGGACAGAGGTGGCAACTGTTGTTTTCACATGGAAAAGTCCACGAGTCTTTTGGATTTCTTTTCTTGGCTTTGGTTTTGATTTGACCACCTTCAATAGCGACATGGTGGCTTTCTCTTCCTTTCTCCTCTACATTCATGAAATATATAACCGCCATGTTCATTTATTACACATACAAATACTTCAAATTACTCTACTTCCCTGGGTACCTATACAATAGCAGATATATTCTAATGGAGTTTTCAATGAAAGTCTGGTTCAATAAGAGTTGGTCTCAGACCGAAGGCTGGGCTAACCATTGGCACCTCCATTCTGGGGAAAAAGGAGAAACATACCGGTCTGTCAGTTTCCCTTCCTGCGATCAGCTTTTCCCTGTACGATGGGAAACTGTGGCGGTAAGCAAAGTGTAATTGAGCTAAAAAATTGAGCCTGCCTGATTTGGGGGTGTCCGGAAGCAGAACGGGAACTACCTTACCCATAGCTTAGGAGTCCTCGACCCACACCTCCACTGTATCAGAGAGTAGCAGACTGTTACAGTCCAAACTACCTTACCCATAGCTTAGGAGACCTCTGCACAGCCGACTGAACAGTAGACTGGCTGAGCATCAACAGGATTAGAATACTTATACATGATGGAAGAGTTTTCAGTATATTTCTATGGTAAACTACTACTGCTCTATATGAACTTGATCAGATGCGAGACACCCAGCAAACAGAGGGATGTCCTGAGGACGTCCGGGGGACCATGACACGACCTCCTGACGTTCCAGGGACATCCAAACGACTCCTTTTTGGTTTGCAGGGCTAATCAGGACCAGGATTGGACGAGCCCTGTGTTAGACCGAAGCAGGTTAGACCGACTTCTATCTGAGCTGTAAAAAGTAATTCATTCATCAGATGTCTTTCTCCCATCATCCAAAGAGCCCGGTGACAACAAATGAAAAATCATTGGGCGACTGCCGGCCTGACAGCCCCCTCAGCCCATAAATCAGGTTCCCCTGCCATAACTGCTATGCCTCTCCTCTCTCCCGGTCCAACTAAATATTACCAGGCCATCTAATGGCCCCGGCAGCAGTCAACAGATGGAGAGACGGGCTGTGTTCCAAATGTCACTCTGTTCACTCTGTAGTGCATTAGTTTTGACCTCTAGTCAGAAGTAGTGCACTATATAGGGAATAGGGCTCTGGTCTATAGTAGTGTACTATATAGGGAATAGGGTGTCATTTAGGACTCAGTCTGTACTGACAGGTTTGGTGGCGCTTGATGCTGCATACTGCCTGGGTTATCATAGAACACAATCTGGATCCGACCTGGTCCCCCTTTAACACAGTCCAGAACTGACCTGGTCCCCCTTTAACACAGTCCAGAACTGACCTGGTCACCCTTTAACACAGTCCAGAACTAACCTGGTTCCCCTTTAACACAGTCCAGAACTGACCTGGTCCCCCTTTAACACAGTCCAGACCTGACCTGGTTCCCCTTTAACACAGTCCAGAACTAACCTGGTCCCCCTTTAACACAGTCCAGAACTGACCTGCCCCCCCTTTAACACAGTCCAGAACTGACCTGGTCCCCCTTTAACAAAGTCCAGAACTGACCTGGTCCCCCTTTAACACAGTCCAGAACTGACCTGCCCCCCCTTTAACACAGTCCAGATCTGACCTGGTTCCCCTTTAACACAGTCCAGAACTGACCTGGTCCCCCTTTAACACAGTCCAGAACTGACCTGGTCCCCCTTTAACACAGTCCAGAACTGACCTGGTCCCCCTTTAACACAGTCCAGAACTAACCTGGTCCCCCTTTAACACAGTCCAGAACTAACCTGGTACCTGGTTCCCCTTTAACACAGTCCAGAACTGACCTGGTCCCCCTTTAACACAGTCCAGAACTGACCTGGTCACCCTTTAACACAGTCCAGAACTGACCTGGTCCCCCTTTAACACAGTCCAGAACTGACCTGCCCCCCCTTTAACACAGTCCAGATCTGACCTGGTTCCCCTTTAACACAGTCCAGAACTGACCTGGTCCCCCTTTAACACAGTCCAGAACTGACCTGGTCCCCCTTTAACACAGTCCAGAACTAACCTGGTCCCCCTTTAACACAGTCCAGAACTAACCTGGTACCTGGTTCCCCTTTAACACAGTCCAGAACTGACCTGGTCCCCCTTTAACACAGTCCAGAACTGACCTGGTCCCCTTTAACACAGTCCAGAACTAACCTGTTCCCCCTTTAACACAGTCCAGAACTAACCTGGTCCCCCTTTAACACAGTCCAGAACTGACCTGGTCACCCTTTAACACAGTCCAGAACTAACCTGGTTAACCTTTAACACAGTCCAGAACTAACCTGGTCCCCTTTAACACAGTCCAGAACTGACCTGGTCCCCCTTTAACACAGTCCAGAACTGACCTGGTCCCCCTTTAACACAGTCCAGAACTGACCTGGTCCCCCTTTAACACAGTCCAGAACTAACCTGGTCCCCCTTTAACACAGTCCAGAACTGACCTGGTCCCCCTTTAACACAGTCCAGAACTGACCTGGTCCCCTTTAACACATTCCAGAACTGACCTGGTACCCCTTTAACACAGTCCAGAACCGACCTGGTCACCCTTTAACACAGTCCAAAACTGACCTGGTCCCCCTTTAACACAGTCCAGAACTGACCTGGTCCCCCTTTAACACAGTCCAGAACTGACCTGGTCCCCCTTTAACACAGTCCAGAACTGACCTGGTCCCCCTTTAACACAGTCCAGAACTGACCTGGTCCCCCTTTAACACAGTCCAGAACTGACCTGGTCCCCCTTTAACACAGTCCAGAACTGACCTGGTCCCCCTTTAACACAGTCCAGAACTGACCTGGTCCCCCTTTAACACAGTCCAGAACTGACCTGGTCCCCTTTAACACATTCCAGAACTAACCTGGTTCAGAATATAAAGTAGCTGCAACACACCTCACCTCACAGCCTCAAAAACTAGTGACCTTTCTATACCAGACACACTGTAAAACTGAAACACTTGGAAAACCATACAGAGAGAGAGAGAGAGAGAGAGAGAGAGAGAGAGAGAGAGAGAGAGAGAGAGAGAGAGAGAGAGAGAGAGAGAGAGAGAGAGAGAGAGAGAGAGAGAGAGAGAGAGAGAGAGAGAGAGAGAGAGAGAGAGAGAGAGAGAGAGAGAGAGAGAGAGAGAGGGTGGGTTACAGGAAGGACAACGCGTCTGGTAAACATGCAGAACTTTCCTCCGTCAAGTCTTTGTGTACGTAACCATACACACCGTACAGTAATCTATCCAAACGTACTGTACAAACAAAGCCTTCACCCCAGTGTGAGAGTAATCGATAATCTACAGCCTGTATAGTAACTGACAATAGTACAGTAACCAGGAAGTTATCCTGCCCTACATCTCTTCTGGACAGTAACCAGGATGTTATCCTGCCCTACATCTCTTCTGGACAGTAACCAGGATGTTATCCTGCCCTACATCTCTTCCGGACAGTAACCAGGACGTTATCCTGCCCTACATCTCTTCCGGACAGTAACCAGGACGTTATCCTGCCCTACATCTCTTCCGGACAGTAACCAGGATGTTATCCTGCCCTACATCTCTTCTGGATAGTAACCAGGATGTTATCCTGCCCTACATCTCCTCTGAACAGTAACCAGGATGTTATCCTGCCCTACATCTCTTCTGGACAGTAACCAGGATGTTATCCTGCCCTACATCTCTTCCGGACAGTAACCAGGACGTTATCCTGCCCTACATCTCTTCCGGACAGTAACCAGGATGTTATCCTGCCCTACATCTCTTCTGGATAGTAACCAGGATGTTATCCTGCCCTACATCTCCTCTGAACAGTAACCAGGATGTTATCCTGCCCTACATCTCTTCTGGACAGTAACCAGGATGTTATCCTGCCATACATCTCTTCCGGACAGTAACCAGGATGTTATCCTGCCCTACATCTCTTCTGGACAGTAACCAGGATGTTATCCTGCCCTACATCTCTTCTGGATAGTAACCAGGATGTTATCCTGCCCTACATCTCTTCTAGACAGTAACCAGGATGTTATCCTGCCCTACATCTCTTCCGGACAGTAACCAGGATGTTATCCTGCCATACATTTCTTCTGGACAGTAACCAGGATGTTATCCTGCCATACATCTCTTCTGGACAGTAACCAGGATGTTATCCTGCCCTACATCTCTTCTGGACAGTAACCAGGATGTTATCCTGCCCTACATCTCTTCTGGACAGTAACCAGGATGTTATCCTGCCCTACATCTCTTCTGGACAGTAACCAGGATGTTATCCTGCCCTACATCTCTTCTGGACAGTAACCAGGATGTTATCCTGCCATACATCTCTTCTGGACAGTAACCAGGATGTTATCCTGCCATACATCTCTTCTGGACAGTAACCAGGATGTTATCCTGCCCTACATCTCTTCTAGACAGTAACCAGGATGTTATCCTGCCCTACATCTCTTCCGGACAGTAACCAGGATGTTATCCTGCCCTACATCTCTTCTGGACAGTAACCAGGATGTTATCCTGCCCTACATCTCTTCCGGACAGTAACCAGGATGTTATCCTGCCATACATTTCTTCTGGACAGTAACCAGGATGTTATCCTGCCATACATCTCTTCTGGACAGTAACCAGGATGTTATCCTGCCCTACATCTCTTCTGGACAGTAACCAGGATGTTATCCTGCCCTACATCTCTTCTGGACAGTAACCAGGATGTTATCCTGCCCTACATCTCTTCCGGACAGTAACCAGGATGTTATCCTGCCATACATCTCTTCTGGACAGTAACCAGGATGTTATCCTGCCCTACATCTCTTCTGGACAGTAACCAGGATGTTATCCTGCCCTACATCTCTTCTGGACAGTAACCAGGATGTTATCCTGCCCTACATCTCTTCTGGATAGTAACCAGGATGTTATCCTGCCCTACATCTCTTCTGGATAGTAACCAGGATGTTATCCTGCCCTACATCTCTTCTGGATAGTAACCAGGATGTTATCCTGCCCTACATCTCTTCTGGACAGTAACCAGGATGTTATCCTGCCCTACATCTCCTCTGAACAAATTGATTTGGAACCAAACAGCTACTTTTGCCCCCCAAAAAGTGTGTTTGATGTTCAGTAATAGTGTGTTTGATGTTCAGTAATAGTAGGAAAATTACAGTCTCATCTGTCAAAACTTGACTTTTCTGTAATTGCAGCTGTTAGGTTGTTTCTGTCACCATATAATTACACAGATATTGTGCTGCTCAATAGGTAGAATGCAGTATTCACAGCCTCACATTGGTCCTATTTCCACTACGACACCCTCACACTGAAGACTGAGGAAAGTACACATGGCTTGTTTGGTTTCTGGTCTATTGACAGAGCACAAGCTTACAATTCATATAATTATGTATTAATTATGATATTGCCTGCCTGTGCACGTTCCTGTGTGTGTATATACTGTATTAATACAGTACCAGTCCAAAGTTTGGACACATCTACTCATTCAAGGGTTTTTCTTTATTTTTACTATTTTCTACATTGTACATCTACATTGTAGAATAATAGTGAAGACATCAACACTATGTAGTAACCAAAAAAAAGTGTTAAACAATCAAAATATATTTTATATTTGAGATTCTTCAAAGTAGCCACCCTTTGCCTTGATGACAGCTTTGCACATTATTGGCATTATCTCAACCAGCTTCATGAGGTAGTCACCTGGAATGCATTTCAATTAACAGGTGTGCCTTGTTAAAAGTTAACTTGTGCAGTATCTTTCCTTCTTAATGCGTTTGAGCCAATCAGTACTGTTGTGACAAGGTAGGGGTTATACAGAATATACAGCATCCCTATTTGGTAAAGACCACGTCCAAATAAGCAAAGATAAATGAAAGTCCATCATTACTTTAAGACATGAACCTTCATGTCAATCCGGAAAATGTCAAGAAGTTTCTTCAATAGCAGTCGCAAAAACCATCAAGCGCCGTGATGAAACTGGCTCTCATGAGGACCGCCACAGAAAAGGAAGACCCAGAGTTACCTCTGCTGCAGAGGATACGTTCATTAGAGTTACCAGCCTCAGAAATTGCAGCCCAAATAAATGCTTCACAGAGTTCAAGTAAAAGACACATCTCAACACACACACACACACACACACACACACACAAACACGCGCGCACCATTTACTTTAAACTCCAGAAGCAGGGTTCAAATTATTCTCGTTAGCAGCTAACAACAAAGATCTGGTGTTTTGGAGGATGTTTGAAAGTAAAGACAATGTAAGTGTTTTGAAGTACTCTGAATGGAAGTACTCTGAATGGAAGTACTCTGAATGAAAGTATTATGAATGGAAGTATTATGATTGGAAGTACTCTGAATGGAAGTACTCTGAACGGAAGTACTCTGAACGGAAGTACTCTGAATGGAAGTACTCTGAATGGAAGTACCTAATGGAAGTATTATGAATGGAAGTATTATGATTGGAAGTACTCTGAATGGAAGTACTCTGAACGGAAGTACTCTGAACGGAAGTACTCTGAACGGAAGTACTCTGAATGGAAGTACTCTGAATGGAAGTACCTAATGGAAGTATTATGAATGGAAGTATTATGAATGGAAGTACTCTGAAACACAAAAAGTGGTTCTTCAATCTGAATATAATTTATTTATATATCTTGTCTGATCGCAGCAACTTCTCCCGAGGTAATGGGCTCGGGAGAAGGTTGAGTCATGTGTCCTCCAAAACATGACCCGCCAAACCTTGCTTCTTAACACCCGCCCGCACCAATGTATCGGAGGAAACGCCGTTCACCTGACGACCGGAGTCAGCCTGCAGGTGCCCGGCCTGCCACAAGGAGTCGCTAGAACACAATGAGTCAAGTAAATCCCCCCTGGGCAAACCCTCCCCTAACCCGGACGACACTGAGACAATTGTGCGCCGCCCGATGGGACTCCCGATCATGGCCAGTTGTGATACAATCCGGGTCTGTAGTGACGCCTCTAGCACTGTGATGCAGTGCCTTAGACCTTTGCGCCACTTGGGAGTCCCTGAATATCATTTATTTTAAGAGAGTGTTGTGAAAAAACGTTTTCGGGTTTCAGTATATTTAAAAGGCTGCATCAAAACACACAAAAAAAAAATCTGAAATGTACTGAGATTAACAGACAGAGCTGTCATATTTCTCCATAGTTTGCTTAAATATGTTCACATTTTAGAGGACACGTGGAATGTAATACTTTTCCTAGGATATACAATGGCACGAATTATACAGGTTACTACAGTTGCCAGCTTTATTGAGATTATAAATTATGTTACAATCAAAATGTTTAGGGTGATATAAGTTATAGCAGAGGCAGCGTGAATTAAGTTGTGGTATTTGTGTGACAACGTGGATTTGAAACCGGGTCTCCTTGTCAAAATACTGCAGTAGTCCACTCAGCCAGTCTACAGTCTTAACTATTGTGCTGAATCCCCATTGTTACACTGAGCACATGGGGCCCAATTCAGACTTGAGGTCAATAAAACATGGCCATTGTTTTACTTAAGTCCATGTTAAATCACTATATCTCAAATCTGAATAGGAATTCCAACCTTTATTTTTTTTAAACTTTATTTAGACAGATTAGAAACAGGAGGAGGAGTGAAAGTGGGACAAGCAGAAGTGGGAATTGAACCCCTGCCTTGTGATGCAGTAAGAAGGAAAATTCCTTTGGAATGTTACCCAGTCAACCACATCTCCACATGCCATATGAATCCCATTGAAGTTAAAAACCTGGTGCCCCATATCAGAAGACTGAGGCACGGAGGTGGAGAATTATGGGTAATTGTGGCAAGATCAGTGGTTCTCAAACCCCAGACGTTTCACAATGTTGTTGTAGCCATGAACTAACCTGATTCACCTAGTCAAAGGCTTGATGATTAGTTTACAAGTTGAATCGGGTGTTCTAGCTCCGGAATAAATCTAATCCATGGAACAGCTGGTGGTCCCCCGAGGAGACTCTATGATTACTCTATGATCAAGTGTAAAAAACAGGCAAGTTTGTGGGCACCTCGCCTCGCTTTCTGGTCCTTCACAAATTCAGACCGAGGTGAGAGCAAAACCAAACGCTCGGGTGAAAGGCTCCTAAACAATGCAAGAAAGTGCACGTCAATGAAAACGCAATGTTACCACATTGAAGAAGGGAACAGAAAAGGAATTCACACGACAAGAAGTGTTTAGCGTTGCATTTCATCCGCTATGGTAATAGTCCAAGTCAAGCAGCCATTTTGATTCATCGATCAGTTTTCTTGATGCTACACGTAGTTGTTAAACTGATATATGCCATTGTTTGCACATTTGTTTTTAAAAAGGTAAATGAATGCCTGCTTTTTAGTTAATACAACTGACTTGTGTGCCATCTCCCTCCATTTGTTAAATCTGACCATAATTCTATCCTCCCGATTCCTGCTTACAAGCAAAAACTAAAGCAGAAAGTACCAGTGACTCGCTCAATATGGAAGTAGTCAGATGACACGGATGCTACGCTACAGGACTGTTTTGCCAGTACAGACTGGAATATGTTCCTTTATTCATCTAATGGCATTGAGGAGTACACCACATCAGTCACTGGCTTCATCAATAAGTGTATTGACGATGTCATCCCCACAGTGACCGTACATACATAGCCCAACCAGAAGCCATGGATTACAGGCAACATCCACACCAAGCTAAAGGCTAGAGCTGCTGCTTTCAAGGAGCGGGACACTAATCCGGATGCTTTTAAGAAATCCCGCTATGCCCTCAGACGAAACATAAAACAGGCAAAGCGTCAATACGGGATTAAAATTGAATCCTACTACACCGGCTCTGACACTTGTCGGATGTGGCTGGGCTTGCAAACAATTACGGACTACAAAGAGAAACTCAGCCGTGAGCTGCTCAGTGACATGGGCTTACCAGATGATCTAAATGCCTTTTTGCTCGCTTTGAGGCAAGCAACACTGAACATGCATGAGAGAACCAGCTGTTCCGGACGACTTTTGATCACGCTTTCTGTAGCCGATGTGACCAAGACCTTTAAACAGGTCAACATTCACAAGGCCGCAGGGCCAGACGGATTAACAGGCAGTGTACTCAAAGCATGCATGGACCAACTGGCAAGTGTCTTCACCGACATTTTCAACCTCTCCCTGACCGAGTCTGTAATACCTACATGATTCAAGCAGACCCCCATAGTCCCTGTGCACAATAAAGTGAAGGTAACCTGTCTAAATGATTTTCCGCCCTGTAGCACTCATGTCTGTAGCCATGAAGTGCTATGAAAGGCTGGTCATTGCTCACATCAACACCATCATCCTGAAAACCCTAGACCCACTCCAAATCGCATACCGCCCCAACAGATCCACAGATGATCTCAATCGCACTCCACACTGCCCTTTCCCACCTGGGCAAAAGGTACACATATGTGAGAATGCTATTCATTGACTACAGCTCAGTGTTCAACAACATAGTGTCCTCAAAGCTCATCACTAAGCTAAGAACACTGGGACTAAACACCTCCATCTGCAACAGGATCCTGGACTTCCTGACTGGCCGCCTCCAGGAGGTAAGGGTAGGCAACAACACATCCGCAACGCTGATCCTCAACACTGGGGCACCTCAGGGGTGCGTGCTTTGTCCCCTCCTGTACTCCCTGTTCACCCACAACTGCGTGGCCAAGCACGACTCCAACACCATCACTAAGTTTGCTGACGACACAACAGTGGTAGGGCTGATCACCGACAACGATGAGACAACCTATATGGAGGAGGTCAGAGAACTGGCAGTGTGGTGCCAGGACAATAACCTCTCCCTCAATGTGAGCCAGACAAAGGAGATGATTGTGGACTACAGGAAAAGGATGGCCGAACATGCCCCCATTCATATCGAAGGGGCTGTAAGTGGAGCAGGTAGAGAGTTTCAAGTTCCTTGGTGTCCACATCATCAACCAACTATTATGGTCCAAACACACCAAGACAGTTGTGAAGAGGGCACGATAACACCCTTTCCCCCAAAGGAGACTGAAAAGATTTGGCATGGGTCCTCAGATCCTCAAAAAGTTCTACAGCTGCACTATCGAGAGCATCCTGACCGGTTGCATCACCGCCTGGTAATGCAACCGCTACAGAGGGTAGTGCATACGGCCCAATACATCACTGGGGCCAAGCTTCCTGCATTCCAGGACCTATATACAAGGCGATGTCAGAGGAAGGCCCTAAAAATGGTCAAAGACTCCAGTCAACAAAGTCATAGACTGTTCTCTCTGCTACCGCACAGAAGACAGTACCCGGAGCACCAAATCTAGGTCCAAAAGGCTCCTTAACAGCTTCTACCCCCCAAGACATAAGACTGCTGCACAATTCATCAAATGGCCAGCCGGACTATTTACATAGACAGATCAGCACTTCTACTCTGAGACGCTTTATGATTACAGATATTATACATTTCACTGCTACTCCTGAACTGTGGATGTGTATAACAGGTGTTGGTATATGTAATGACCTGTGGATGTGTATAACAGGTGTTGGTATATGTAATGACCTGTGGATGTGTATAACAGGTGTTGGTATATGTAATGACCTGTGGATGTGTATAACAGGTGTTGGTATATGTAATGACCTGTGGATCTGTATAACAGGTGTTGGTATATGTAATGACCTGTGGATGTGTATAACAGGTGTTGGTATATGTAATGACCTGTGGATGTGTATAACAGGTGTTGGTATATGTAATGACCTGTGGATGTGTATAACTGGTGTTGGTATATGTAATGACCTGTGGATGTGTATAACAGGTGTTGGTATATGTAATGACCTGTGGATCTGTATAACAGGTGTTGGTATATGTAATGACCTGTGGATGTGTATAACAGGTGTTAGTATATGTAATGACCTGTGGATGTGTATAACAGGTGTTGGTATATGTAATGACCTGTGGATCTGTATAACAGGTGTTGGTATATGTAATGACCTGTGGATGTGTATAACAGGTGTTGGTATATGTAATGGCCTGTGGATGTGTATAACAGGTGTTGGTATATGTAATGACCTGTGGATGTTTATAACTGGTGTTGGTATATGTAATGTAGTCCATACTTAGTAAACCCACTGATATCTCATATCACTATGAACTGTAGGTGTGTGGTGTAAAAGTCATATGTAACACCGGTTGTAGGATAGATATCTCTTTGAGAAACTGGTTTCAAACTAGCTGTGTGTAGAAAGGCTCAAGTGTATATTTAATACAGACCTGTACATATTTAGTCAACTCAGTTATATTTCTCCTCTCTGTCTCCAGTCTAGTCCACCCAGTTATATCTCTCCTCTCTGTCTCCAGTCTAGAGTCAACCCAGTTATATCTCTCCTCTCTGTCTCCAGTCTAGTCACCCCAGTTATATCTCTCCTCTCTGTCTCCAGTCTAGTCCACCCAGTTATATCTCTCCTCTCTGTCTCCAGTCTAGTCAACCCAGTTATATCTCTCCTCTGTCTCCAGTCTAGTCAACCCAGTTATATCTCTCCTCTCTGCCTCCAGTCTAGTCCACCCAGTTATATCTCTCCTCTCTGTCTCCAGTCTAGTCCACCCAGTTATATCTCTCCTCTCTGCCTCCAGTCTAGTCCACCCAGTTATATCTCTCCTCTCTGTCTCCAGTCTAGTCCACCCAGTTATATCTCTCCTCTCTGCCTCCAGTCTAGTCCACCCAGTTATATTTCTCCTCTCTGTCTCCAGTCTAGTCCACCCAGTTATATCTCTCCTCTCTGTCTCCAGTCTAGAGTCAACCCAGTTATATCTCTCCTCTCTGTCTCCAGTCTAGTCACCCCAGTTATATCTCTCCTCTCTGTCTCCAGTCTAGTCCACCCAGTTATATCTCTCCTCTCTGTCTCCAGTCTAGTCAACCCAGTTATATCTCTCCTCTGTCTCCAGTCTAGTCAACCCAGTTATATCTCTCCTCTCTGCCTCCAGTCTAGTCCACCCAGTTATATCTCTCCTCTCTGTCTCCAGTCTAGTCCACCCAGTTATATCTCTCCTCTCTGCCTCCAGTCTAGTCCACCCAGTTATATCTCTCCTCTCTGTCTCCAGTCTAGTCCACCCAGTTATATCTCTCCTCTCTGCCTCCAGTCTAGTCCACCCAGTTATATTTCTCCTCTCTGTCTCCAGTCTAGTCCACCCAGTTATATCTCTCCTCACTGTCTCCAGTCTAGTCACCCCAGTTATATCTCTCCTCTCTGTCTCCAGTCTAGTCACCCCAGTTATATCTCCTCTCTGTCTCCAGTCTAGTCACCCCAGTTATATCTCTCCTCTCTGTCTCCAGTCTAGAGTCAACCCAGTTATATCTCTCCTCTCTGTCTCCAGTCTAGTCCACCCAGTTATATCTCTCCTCTCTGTCTCCAGTCTAGTCCACCCAGTTATATCTCTCCTCTCTGTCTCCAGTCTAGTCCACCCAGTTATATCTCTCCTCTCTGTCTCCAGTCTAGTCCACCCAGTTATATCTCTCCTCTCTGTCTCCAGTCTAGTCACCCCAGTTATATCTCTCCTCTCTGTCTCCAGTCTAGAGTCAACCCAGTTATATCTCTCCTCTGTCTCCAGTCTAGTCAACCCAGTTATATCTCTCCTCTCTGCCTCCAGTCTAGTCCACCCAGTTACATCTCTCCTCTCTGTCTCAGTCTAGTCCACCCAGTTATATCTCTCCTCTCTGCCTCCAGTCTAGTCCACCCAGTTATATCTCTCCTCTCTGTCTCCAGTCTAGTCCACCCAGTTATATCTCTCCTCTCTGTCTCCAGTCTAGTCACCCCAGTTATATCTCTCCTCTCTGTCTCCAGTCTAGAGTCAACCCAGTTATATCTCTCCTCTGTCTCCAGTCTAGTCAACCCAGTTATATCTCTCCTCTCTGCCTCCAGTCTAGTCCACCCAGTTATATCTCTCCTCTCTGTCTCCAGTCTAGTCACCCCAGTTATATCTCTCCTCTCTGTTTCCAGTCTAGAGTCAACCCAGTTATATCTCTCCTCTGTTTCCAGTCTAGTCAACCCAGTTATATCTCTCCTCTCTGCCTCCAGTCTAGTCCACCCAGTTATATCTCTCCTCTCTGTCTCCAGTCTAGTCCACCCAGTTATATCTCTCCTCTCTGCCTCCAGTCTAGTCCACCCAGTTATATTTCTCCTCTCTGTCTCCAGTCTAGTCAACCCAGTTATATCTCTCCTCTCTGCCTCCAGTCTTCAGGAAACAGCTGCTGTTATAACAGCTCCATACTAAATGTTCTGGCTATTTTAAATGCTGCTTTGTAAGCTGAGTTTTAGGGTGAAATATCGAGTGAAAGGAATATGCCTCTGGTGATTGGACATAGCTAGGCTAAGGAAACATAATGTTCATATACACAACTTAAATAACTTCAATCAACCACACAGACACATATATATACACACAACATATACAGTATGTGTGAGTGTAACAATGGCAAGTGTAACACATTCCTATCATTGATTAGTAGACTTTAAGCATGGATGGCTCACAGCGGACATGAGTGTGAATGAGGTGAGATGGCATGGCAGGGATGGTCTATATCTGACTGACTGGCTAACATGATACAGCAAGCAACCAGCTATCTATTTGTGAGCTCATAAAAGGAAATAGCAGACATATTTATTTATTTATCATTCTATTTGTGAGGTCATAAAAGGAAACGGCTGACATATTTATTTATTTATCATTCTATTTGTGAGGTCATAAAAGGAAACGGCTGACATATTTATTTATTTTTCTATTTGTGAGGTCATAAAAGGAAACGGCAGACATATTTATTTATTTATTTATTATTCCATTTGTGAGGTCATAAAAGGAAACAGCAGACATATTTTATCCAGGCGTCCAAAGGCTCAACCTCCTCTGACGTTTTTCCGTCACAGAAAAAGAAAGTCTGCTGATGCTGACTGGATGGATATTCTGCACCATGTATGGTAGAGAACCTTTCCATGCAGATCCCCCCCCCATCAGAAACATACAGATCGGCCATTTTGGGGGGTTGGGGGTTATTTGATAAAAAATGTACAAAAAATTGATGATCAACTTATAGAAGATCTCAATTGACAATTATGCTTGTCAGTATACCAGAGTGAAAGTGAACGTTTTGTTACCTGTATGCAGTGTGTAAAGGAGGAGGATGAGGAAGAGAAAGACAACGAGGAAGAGGAGGAGGAAGAAGAAGAATAAGAGGAGGGCAAGGAGAAAGAAGTAGAATAAGAGGAGGAGGAAGAGGAAGAGAAAAACACCGAGGAGGACGAGGAGGAGGAAGAAGAGGAGGAGGAGGAGGAAGGAGTAGAATAAGAGGAGGAGGAAGAAGAGGAGGAGGAAAAGAAAGACAACGAGGAGGACGAGGAGGAGGAAGAAGAGGAGGAGGAGGAAGAAGAAGAAGAAGAGGAGGAGGAAGAAGAGGAGGAGGAGGAAGAAGAAGAATAAGAGGAGGGGGAAGAAGAGGAGGAGGAAGAAGAGGAGGAGGAAGAGGAGGAGGAGGAAGAAGAGGAAGAGGAGGAGGAGGAGGAAGAAGAATAATAAGAGGAGGGGGAAGAAGAGGAGGAGGAAGAAGAGGAGGAAGAGGAGGAGGAGGAGGAAGAGGAGGAGGAAGAAGGGGAGGAAGCGGAGGAGGAGGAACTGACACATAGTTTATATAACAAATAAAGAAGAGCCTCACGCTCTAGGAGCTTAGATTTACACCCTGATGAAGACAGCTTGTCTGTCCAGCTTGTCTTGCTAATTGTTGCTCAAAATTACCCAATAATTCAGAAAATCTTAAACAGTATCATCCACAATGGGGCTAAACTAAATTCAACTAATGAGCTAAATAAAATGTTTTAAAAAATGAAAAATAATTAGGAATAGAATCTGATAAAAAAGTAAGATCCCAAACAAATATTACATCCTATATTAGAGAACTTCTCCTCCTGTTTCTCTCTGTTGATGCTTATTTTTGTGGTTGGACACGTCAATGTGTACCTCCTATTTTTAAAGGTGGCAAAGCGGTCAATAACACTATTGTGGCTTAGTGGCCCAAGAACTTCACCCTCAATGGACATGGCTGCAAGACTTTTCTGACCCGTTGTCTGATCCAACCAGGAGTGCAGCCGGCGCAGGACAACCTGAATGATTTCCTTCAGAGAAGGAAACGTATCATCATCCAGGAGGTTATGCACAGCAAGCATATTTTTGGGAGGACGTCCAGCCTCTCTTAATGGCAAGAACGTTTCTGGCCACCAACATCTCTTCTGTTTTAACATCTGTAGTGCTTGGCAAACTCAGTTCAGCATGATGTATCTAGGAAGCTTTTTGAGTTGAGGCTGCATGCCTGTATGCCTTTGAGCAGACCTGCATCTACAGTCGAGAATCGCTGGTCAAGCTCACAAACCATCCTGTCCAAGCAGGGGAGCGACAACTCTGTTTATCATTGTTTGGGAACATGACAATTCTGTGACTAAACCCAAGCAGGTCCCCACCACAAAATCTCTCATTTTCCTTTGTTTGAGCTTTTCTTGCTGCATCTGCCTCTGGAATATTGTGAATTTCACAGAGTGCTTTGGTTCTGTCATAAAGATGTGTGTCAAATGCATCTGTGCGTTTTCCTATCAGTGTGTCACATACAGCTTGTTTGGCGAAACGAGCTTCTGCCAGGTCTACAGTCTCTTTCTGGAAGAACTTATGTCGTCCCTCAGTTACAGAAAGCCATGGGGGATCCAATGGCAGATAGACAACTAAAAATAGCAGTTAAAGGTTCCAGGACTGCATGTATGGAGGACAGCTGGCACGCCCAGCGAGTATTTGAGAGTTGTACAAGTTCAGCTGATGCTATTCCAAGTTTGGACTGAGCTTCTTTGATCTTGTGGTGGTTAACTAGGGATGTAAGTGAAAAACAAATACACCATTCTCCAAGAAACTGAAAAACTCAGCAGCCTCCGGAATAGCCCTGCAAGTATGACACAACACCACATGAAGTTCATGAGCAAAGCAATGTCCACAAACTGTCCCCGGATGCAGCACTCTGCAATGTGCTGTACACCTCCTTTAGATCCTCTCATGACATCTGCACCATCATAGGTCTGTACAACCCACTTCAGGCCTGCTACCCCTCTCATTTGGACCCAGTCATGACATCTGCACCATCATAGGTCTGTACAACCCACTTCAGGCCTGCTACCCCTCTCATTTGGACCCAGTCATGACATCTGCACCATCATAGGTCTGTGCAACCCACTTCAGGCCTGCTACCCCTCTCATTTGGACCCAGTCATGACATCTGCACCATCATAGGTCTGTGCAACCCACTTCAGGCCTGCTACCCCTCTCACAAGGACCCAGTCATGACATCTGCACCATCATAGGTCTGTGCAACCCACTTCAGGCCTGCTACCCCTCTCATTTGGACCCAGTCATGACATCTGCACCATCATAGGTCTGTGCAACCCACTTCAGGCCTGCTACCCCTCTCACAAGGACCCAGTCATGACATCTGCACCATCATAGGTCTGTGCAACCCACTTCAGGCCTGCTACCCCTCTCACAAGGACCCAGTCATGACATCTGCACCATCATAGGTCTGTGCAACCCACTTCAGGCCTGTTACCCCTCTCATTTGGACCCAGTCATGACATCTGCACCATCATAGGTCTGTGCAACCCACTTCAGGCCTGCTACCCCTCTCATTTGGACCCAGTCATGACATCTGCACCATCATAGGTCTGTGCAACCCACTTCAGGCCTGCTACCCCTCTCACAAGGACCCAGTCATGACATCTGCACCATCATAGGTCTGTGCAACCCACTTCAGGCCTGCTACCCCTCTCACAAGGACCCAGTCATGACATCTGCACCATCATAGGTCTGTGCAACCCACTTCAGGCCTGTTACCCCTCTCATTTGGACTCAGTCATGACATCTGCTCCATCATAGGTCTGTGCAACCCACTTCAGGCCTGCTACCCCTCTCACAAGGACCCAGTCATGACATCTGCACCATCATAGGTCTGTACAACCCACTTCAGGCCTGCTACCCCTCTCATTTGAAGCTGCTGTTGCAACTCATTTGCTATCGATTGGTCATCAAAATGACTGGATTTCTGCTCGTGCTAGTAAACGCTCCTTAACTGTCCCCTCTGTCACATACCTAACACACAGAGCCAACTGTTCAGACTGCCCATCCCTGGCCTCATCCGCCATAATGACATACATTCCAGACTTTGACATCTTAGAAACCATGGTGTCCGTAATCTCTTGAGCACAGCATTCGATCATGTCATTCTGAGATTTTGGAGAGAGATAACGTCACATTTGATGGAGTATTATACCTTGGCAGGAAAGGGTCAAACTCCTTCAAAAGCTCCATACATTCTAGAAAGTTCCCTCTATTTGTGCTTCCTGTCACGTTCCTGACCTATTTATGTTAGTTTTTGTGTGTTAGTTGGTCAGGACGTGAGGTTGGGTGGGCATTCTATGTTATCTGTTTCTATGTTGGTTTCGGTTTGCCTGGTATGGCTCTTGATTAGAGGCAGGTGGTTTGCGTTTGCCTCTAATTAAGAGTCATATTTAGGTAGGGCATTCTCACTGTTTGTTTGTGGGTGATTGTCTCCTGTGTCAGTATGTTTGTTCGTACCACACTGGACTGTAGCGTTTGTTTGTTTCGTTTTCGTTTCGATGTCGTCTGTTTCCTGTACGTAAGTTTATGTTTAGTTATGTAAGTTTATGTTCAGGTCTCGTCAACGTCGTTTTGTTGTTTTGTAGTTTGGAAAGTTTTTGTTTCGTTTCGTGTTGCCATCTTTATCGTTGTTATAATAAAGATGGCTTATTTCCTAAAGCCTGCGTTTTGGTCTGAAGATCCCTCTCTCCTCACCTCTTCCGAGGATGAGGAGAGCGTCAGCCTTTACAGAATCACCCACCAACACGCTAAGACCAAGCGGCAAGGGAAAACGAAACGGAGTAAGGGACAAAACAAGGATTTCTGGACATGGGAACAGATAATGAATGGAGAAGGTCCCTGGGCTAAGGCAGGAGAAGATCGCCGTTCTCAGGAAGAGAGGGAGGCAGCTAAAGCCCAGGAACGGTGGTTTGAGGAGGCAGCAAGGAGACGTGGCTGGAAGCCCGAAAAGCCATGGAAACTGGTGGAGGCACTGAGGAGAGCAGAGGCTACCGGAGAGAGGAACCGGAGCTATGAGGGAACGCGTCTGGCACGGAAGCCGAAAAAGCCCGTGAGTAATTCCCAAAAATTTCTTGGGGGGGGCTAGGAGATAGTGGGCCAAGGGCAGGTAGGAGACCTGCGCCCACTTTCCAGGCTTACCGTGGAGAGCGGGAGTACGGGCAGGCGCCGTGTTACGCAGTAGAGCGCACGGTGTCTCCTGTACGAGTGCATAGCCCGGTGCGGGTTATTCCACCTCCCCGCACTGGGAGGGCTAGATTGAGTATTGAGCCAGGTGTCATGAGGCCGGCTCAACGCGTCTGGTCTCCAGTGCGTCTCCTCGGGCCGGCATACATGGCACCGGCCTTACGCATGGTTTCTCCGGTTCGCCTACATAGGCCGGTGCGGGTTATTCCACCTCCCCGCACTGGTCGGGCAACCGGGAGCATTCAACCAGGTAAGGTCGGGCAGGCTCAATGCTCAAGAGAGCCAGTACGCCTCCACGGTCCGGTATTTCCGGCACCACCTCCCCGCCCCAGCCTAGTACCTTCAGTGTATACACTACGCACTAGGCTACCAGTGCGTATCCTGAGCCCTGTTCCTCCTCCACGCACTCTCCCTGTAGTGCGTGTATCTAGCCCGGTGCCTCCAGTTCCGGCCCCACGCACTAAGCTACCAGTGCGTCTCCAGAGCCCTGTACACACTGTATATTCTCCCCCTACTAATCCTGATGTGCTTGTCCTCAGCCCGGCGTCACCAGTGCCGGTACCACGCATCAGGGATAGAGTAGGCTTTGAGAATACAGTGTGCCCTGTCCCTGCTCCCCGCACTAGTAGGAAGGTGCTTGTCATTAGCACGGTGCCTCCAGTTCCGGCACCACGCACCAGGTCTACAGTGTACCGTATCCGGCCAGAGCCATCCGTCTCCCCAGCGCCATCTGAGCCATCCGTCTCCCCAGCGCCATCTGAGCCATCCGTCTCCCCAGCGCCATCTGAGCCATCCGTCTCCCCAGCGCCATCTGAGCCATCCGTCTCCCCAGCGCCATCTGAGCCATCCGTCTGCCAGGAGCCTGCAAAGCCGCCCGTCTGCCATGAGCCTGCAAAGCCGCCCGTCTGCCATGAGCCTACAGAGCCGTCAGCCAGACAGGAGCCGCTAGAGCCGTCAGCCAGACAGGAGCCGCTAGAGCCGTCAGCCAGACAGGAGCCGCTAGAGCCGTCAGCCAGACAGGATCTGCCAGAGCCGCCAACCAGACAGGATCTGCCAGAGCCGCCAACCAGACAGGATCTGCCAGAGCCGCCAACCAGACAGGATCTGCCAGAGCCGCCAACCAGACAGGATCTGCCAGAGCCGCCAACCAGACAGGATCTGCCAGAGCCGCAAACCAGACAGGATCTGCCAGAGCCGCCAGCGAGCCATGAGCAGCCAGAGCCGCCAGCGAGCCATGAGCAGCCAGAGCCGTCAGAGCGCCATGAGCAGCCAGAGCCGTCAGAGCGCCATGAGCGTCGAGAGCCGTCAGAGCGCCATGAGCGTCGAGAGCCGTCAGAGCGCCATGAGCGTCGAGAGCCGTCAGCCTGCCATGAGCGTCGAGAGCCGTCAGCCTGCCATGAGCGTCGAGAGCCGTCAGTCAGCCATGAGCTGCCCTTCAGCCTGAAAAGGCTAGATACCCAGAACTGCCCATCAGTCCAGAGCTGTCTCTCTGTCCGGAGCTGCCTTTCAGTCCGGAGTTGCCCCTCTATCCTGATCTCCCTCTCTATCTTTTTCTACCTCTATATTCTTATCTATCCCTCTATCTTGATTTATCTCTCTGTCCCGGTGTTATCCTTATTAAATATATTATTAAGAGAATTGTGTGGGGGAAAAAAGAGGGTGGACATTCTTGGAGGGAGGAAGTTAGGATGGATTATGGTGGGGTGGGAACCGCGCCCGGAGCCTGAGCCACCACCGTGGTTAGATGCCCACCCAGACCCTCCCCTAGACTTTGTGCTGGTGCGTCCGGAGTTCGCACCTTGTGGGGGGGGTACTGTCACGTTCCTGACCTATTTATGTTAGTTTTTGTGTGTTAGTTGGTCAGGACGTGAGGTTGGGTGGGCATTCTATGTTATCTGTTTCTATGTTGGTTTCGGTTTGCCTGGTATGGCTCTTGATTAGAGGCAGGTGGTTTGCGTTTGCCTCTAATTAAGAGTCATATTTAGGTAGGGCATTCTCACTGTTTGTTTGTGGGTGATTGTCTCCTGTGTCAGTATGTTTGTTCGTACCACACTGGACTGTAGCGTTTGTTTGTTTCGTTTTCGTTTCGATGTCGTCTGTTTCCTGTACGTAAGTTTATGTTTAGTTATGTAAGTTTATGTTCAGGTCTCGTCAACGTCGTTTTGTTGTTTTGTAGTTTGGAAAGTTTTTGTTTCGTTTCGTGTTGCCATCTTTATCGTTGTTATAATAAAGATGGCTTATTTCCTAAAGCCTGCGTTTTGGTCTGAAGATCCCTCTCTCCTCACCTCTTCCGAGGATGAGGAGAGCGTCAGCCTTTACACTTCCACTAGATTCATCATTGTCACGGAAACAGAGTCCCTGTCTTCCTAACATTGATGTGACCGCAACAATTCTCCTCAGATACTCCCTTCTCCCTGCAATATCACTAGCATGGGCAGATGTTAAAATCTGACCAATGTTCCCATGACTGCTAGTTGCCTGGTAGCTTTGCCATGCCACAACACTGTCTCTGTGTGTTTCTCCCATTTCATGTTTATAAACAAAGTTATTTTTCCAAATTTTTTGCATCCATTACTGACAAAATAATCAAATGTAATGTTTTTGCCAAAAACTCTACCCAATTGTACTTCTCAAACCAGCAGTGCTGAAATGCCCTTTTCTGTGTACCAAAACTTTAGTGTGGGTAGCTATTCAGCTTCACTTGTCTGGGCCCAGTGTCTTTGTCCCCTAAATCGCTCTCTTTTCTGGAAAGAGTTGCTGCAGCGGCTTGATTACTTTCTCTCTCTGGATCTGTTTCTCCAGCTCGCATGTTGATCTCTGCCTTGCATAGAAAGAAGCCTCTCTTTCTTCATGACCCTTTAAGATATTGTGAACATCATTTATTCATGCCTAACAAAAAGTAAGACATATGCTGTACAAATTGAACTGAAAGCTTAAACATCTACTTGCATTTTTTCTCTCACTAACCTTCATCAGACATGCTCCCTCAGCCCTGTCAGCCTCCAGCTTCTTTCCCTCATTCTTGTCTGCTGTGTTTTAACATGTATTGTTATTAAACTCATATAGACAATAACTCAAGGCTTAATAGGTGATTCATCAGTTTAAGTTTTAAAGTTGTTTGAACTGGTAAACTCTTCATTTCTCACCGGATTGGCCTTCGGCAGAGCTGCTGGCACTGCCTCTGTTGAAGAATTTCCGTATATCCATCTAACGTAAACTCACGTAAACTCGTACATCGCCTTGGTCCGTACAATTGCCCTTATTTTAGCGCCCCAAAACGTAATACTTCCAGATCAACTGTAATGTCAATACCATTGTAAAGCACACTTTCTCCCCTTTCCAACAAAATCAATTACATGACCTAAACACTGCCCGTTTCTGCATAATTCAAGCAGGCAATGAGCCCCGTCGGGTCTTTTTTTTAAATGGCGGGTGGGGAAGCGAAACTAGTGCGTGATAGTGAGAAGGACAGATGTCGTGTGGGAAAATTGCTTTTTTCACTCAATCTGTCCAACTTATCACCTTATCGCCTCTAAAATGTAAATAAAACACTATAAAGAGTTTATATAATGTGTCATTACATACCTATTTGAAGGTTTGTGTCAAATTTGAATCGGGTTTTTAGGGCGGTGCTAAAGTGATCTTAGAAGTAAACAGCGGCTTTGAGAATTATGATCGCATGCAATGATGACGAAAAAAATGACTAGGTATCCCCCCTTCCCCCGTCACTGTCCATTTCTTGTTTTAAAATGATGAGAGAAGTGTTACACCTGGTGGAGAGAGATTGTAAGACAGAAATAGTTGCATTATGCGTGCTGTACGTTACGACAACGTCACGATGTAACGGAGGGTCAGTTTTTTTCAACTTTTCTCCAATACTATAGAGCCATTACCATGTCGATCAACACTTGAATAGAAACCTAGTTCACACCCCCGATTTTGAAGTCAACACAGTCGCTACAGTCCCATTAGTTTTCTTTGTAGCCTCGTTTGAATGTCGCGGTTACACACATTTGTACGGAATGGGGTGAGTTTACGTTAACGTTAGTCGTTAGCTAGGCTACAGTTGAGAAAATGAGGATAATACAATGACATTGTGATCAACACTATGTCACCTTTTCTACACATGACCTACTGATAATTGTTTTGCAATGGCTACTGAATGAAAGCAATTGAGTATGAAAAGATATGTGCATGATGTTACATCATCTGTCTCATTTATAGCCTGGCACAGATAGCAAAACCACATTGAAATACAACGTTAACTAGATATCATCGCCACATAACTTATGTCGAATTTAAAAGACACCGTTAACGTTACCGTTAGCTAGCTCGTAACGTCTGTTACACTGTAACTTACAGGCAGCCTCACATAAAAACGTATTGGTTAACAAAGCTTTGACTATGACCAAAGTCTATATGAATCCGTCCTGTCAGTTTACTGTTAGTTAGCAGTCTCAAGCCACAGCAGTAGCTAACGTTAACCAAAATGTACAAGTAGACCTAACTGTCACTAGCGGTGCAGCAGTGCCCGCCCGGTAAAATGATTAAGATGCGATGGAACGGTTGACGAAAAAAAAAGAAATCACAGAGAAAATATATTGACTGATATATTGATTTATTTAGGGGGGGGGATAATTAACATTTTAGGGGAGATAAAATAGGCCTAGCGACGTCCCTAACTCACACTATCATCGTCACATCAGTCACCTGCCTGTTCAACAATATCACACCAAGTTTAAACTCTAAAGACAGCCCTCTGAAGTCTTGTGTCAGATTAAATAGGGATTTCATACAGTCAGAATGGCCTTGAGTACCGTACAATCAAATAACCAAGAAGGGAGAGTGAGCGGAAAGAGTGAGCGGAAGGGAGAGAAATGACCATATTAGAAACACATATTTCCCTCAGATTACACAGACCTACAGAGAATTAGAAAAACAAATCAAATTTTGATATACACTCATATCTACTGGGTGAAATGCCACAGTGTTCCATCACAGCAGCAGAAATGTTGTCCTGTTGCCACTAGAAAAGGGCACTGTATATTGACATAACATCACATTTTAAATGTCTTTGGAACTTTTGTGAGTGTAATGTTTACTGTTCATTTCTGTTTCACTTTTGTATATTATGTAAGTATGAGAGAGAGAGAGAGAGAGAGAGAGAGAGAGAGAGAGAGAGAGAGAGAGAGAGAGAGAGAGAGAGAGAGAGAGAGAGAGAGAGAGAGAGAGAGAGAGAGAGAGAGAGAGAGAGAGAGAGAGAGAGAGAGAGAGAGAGAGAGAGAGAGAGAGAGAGAGAGAGAGAGAGAGAGAGAGAGAGAGAGAGAGGTGTCACATACAGAGATGTTCTTCCCAATCGCGGCCAACCTCTTCCATTGGAATGTGGTTCTCACTTCTCAGAGTGCCTGCCTGCCTGACCTCTGTTTGCCTGCCAACCTCCCTGCATGCATCTCCTTCCTTCCGTGCCTGCCAACCTCCCTGCATGCATCTCCTTCCTTCCGTGCCTGCCTACCACCCTGCTTGCTTGCCTGCCTGCCTGCCCTGTCTTCCTCCCTCGTGCCAATAGGCTTACTATTACTCCTTGTTGTGTGTTCAGCATTTCAGCTAAAGATGAGAGAACTCTTGACCTCTCCAACCTCAGGGGAGGTAAGTGAACCCTGCTGCAGAGAGCGAGAAATAGCAGGAGATTTTTTATTTAACCTTCATTTAACTAGACAACTTTAAGAACAAACTCTTATTTACAAAGACGGCCTACCCCGGGCCAAACCAAACCTGGACGACGCTGGGCCAATTGTGCGCGGCCCTATGGGACTCCCAATCACGGCCAGAGGTAAGAGAGAGAATTTCCACCTGCTGCAGCCAGAAGAGGAATGACCAACCCTCTGAGCCTGGTTCCTCCCATGGTTTCTTCCTAGGTTCCTGCCTTTCTAGGGAGTTTTTCCCAGCCACCGTGCTTCTTCATCTGCATTGCTTGCTGTTTGGGGTTTTAGGCTGGGTTTCTGTATAAGCACTTTGTGACATTTGCTGATGTAAAAAGGACTTTATAAAATGCTTATTTTTTATATATATATTTTATTTAACCTTTATTTAACCAGGTAGGCCAGTTGAGAACAAGTTCTCATTTACAACTGCGACCTGGCCAAGATAAAGCAAAGCAGCGCGACACAAACAACAACACAGAGTTACACATGGGATAAACAAACATACAGTCAATAACACAATAGAAAAGTCTATATACAGTGTGTGCAAATGGAGTACGGAGGTAAGGCAATAAATAGTCCACAGTGGCGAAGTAATTACAATTTAGCAGATTAACACTGGAGTGATAGATTGGCAGATGATGATGTGCAAGTAGAAATAGTGGTGTGCAAAAGAGCAAAAAAAGTAAATAAAAACAATATGGGGATGAGGTAGGTAGTTGGGTGGGCTATTTACAGATGGGCTATGTACAGCTGCAGCGATCGGTAAGCTGATCAGCTGCTCATCGTTTAGTACCTTGAGGGTGGCTGAGGTGCACCCGTGACCAGCTCGGAAACCGGATTGCACAGCGGAGAAGGTACGGTGGGATTCGAAATGGTCGGTGATAAATTTGTTAACTTGGCTTTGGAAGACTTTAGAAAGGCAGGGCAGGATGGATATAGATCTGTAACAGTTTGGGTCTAGAGTGTCTCCCCCTTTGAAGAGGGGGATGACAGCGGCAGCTTTACAATCTTTAGGAATCTCGGACGATACGAAAGAGAGGTTGAACAGACTAGTAATAGGGGGTGCAACAATGGCGGTGGATAATTTTAGAAAGAGAGGGTCCAGATTGTCTAGCCCAGCTGATTTGTACGGGTCCAGGTGTTGCAACTCTTTCAGAACATCAGCTATCTGGATTTGGGCGAAGGAGAAGCTGGGGAGGCTTGGGCAAGTAGCTGTGGGGGGTGCGGAGCTGTTGGCCGGGGTTGGTGTAGCCAGGAGGAAATGTTTTACATGCATGAAACCAAGGATTTTACGGTTACAGAAGTCAACAAAAAGGGTGTACCTGGGGACACACAGGGCCTGGGTTAACCTCTACATCACCCGAGGAACAGAGGAGGAGTAGGATGAGGGTACAGCTAAAGGTTATCAAAACTGGTCGTCTAGTGCGTTGGGGACAGAGAATAAAAGGAGCAGATTTCTGGGCGTTGTAGAAATGATTCAGGACATAATGTACAGACAGGGGTTTGGTAGGGTGCGGGTACAGTGGAGGTAAGCCCAGGCATTGAGTGACGATAAGAGAGGTTGCATCTCTGGAGGCACTAGTTATGCTGGGTGACGTCACCCCATGTGTGGGAGGCGGGACAAAAGTGGTATCTGAGGCATGTTGAGTGGGACTAGGGGCTCTACAGAAAACTAAAACAATGATAACTATCCTAAACAACAGTATACAAGGCATATTGACATTTGAGAGAGACATAAAGTGAGGCGTAAAGCAATCACAGAGAGAGAGAGCGAGAGAGCGAGTGAGTGTGAGTGAGTGAGTGAGTGAGTGAGTGAGTGAGTGAGTGAGTGAGTGAGTGAGTGGGAGAGTGAGTGAAGGAGTGAGTGAAGGAGTGAGTGAGTGAGTGAGTGAGTGAGTGAGTGAGTGAGTGAGTGAGTGAGTGAGTGAGTGAGTGAGTGAGTGAGTGAGTGGGAGAGAGGATGGGAGCCCCGTATGCTGAAGCATATGACCCTGAGTGTGAAAAGTTCTGCAATGGCTAGAGACAGATGGCAATAAGCCTGCCAACAAACTATACTTTACACCGGAGTCCTGCTGCTCACTCTTTTCAAACACCTGGAAGTGGATGAGGCTATGTACATGTCTGAAAACAAGACAGCTTTACAGTACATTACATCCCTATAAACTACAACAGCTGATGATAAAAGAAAAGCAGTGATGATCAGTGTTTTAGTCATCTAGCTTTGACAACCTTCATATGACAACAAAACATTACCCATGCTCTTATATGTGCAAGACAAATTCCCTCTATAAAACTCTCTCCCTCCCTCCCTCCCTCCCTCCCTCCCTCCCTCTCTCCCTCTCTCCTCTCTCCCTCTCTCTCTGCCTCTCTCCCTCCCTCCCCCTCCTCCTCCTCCTCCCTCTCTCCTCCCTCCCCTCCTCCTCTCCCTCCCTCCCCTCTCTCCCTTCCTCCCTCCCTCCCTCCCTCCTCCCTCCCTCCCTCTCTCCCTCCCTCTCTCCTCTCTCCCTCCCTCTCTGCCTCTCTCCCCTCCCTCCCTTCTCTTCCTCTCTCTCCCTCCCTCCCCCTCCCTCCTCTCCCTCCCTCCCCTCTCTCCCCTCCTCCCTCCCTCCCTCTCCCTCCCTCCCTCCCTCCCTGCCTCCCTCCTCTCCCTCCCTCCCTCCCTCCCTCTCTCCCTCTCTCCCTCTCTCCCTCTCTCTCTGCCTCTCTCCCTCCCTCCCCCTCCCTTCCTTCCTTCCTCCCTCTCTCCCTCCCTCCCCCTCCCTCCTCTCCCTCCCTCCCCTCTCTCCCCTCCTCCCTCCTCCCTCTCCCTCCCTCCCTCCCTCCCTCCTCCCTCCTCTCCCTCCCTCCTCCCCCCCTCTCTCCCTCCCTCCCTCTCCCTCCCTTCCTTCCTCCCTCCCTCCCTCCCTCCCTCCCTCCCTCCCTCTCCCTCCCTCCCTCCCTCCCTCCCTCCCTCTCCCTCCCTCCCTCCCTCCCTCCCTCCCTCCCTCTCCCTCCCTCCCTCCCTCCTTACCTCTCCCTCCCTCCCTCCTCTCCCTCCCTCCCTCCCTCTTTCCCCCTCTCCCTCCCTCCCTCCCTGCCTCCCTCCCCTCCCTCCTCTCCCTCCCTCCCTCCCTCCCTCTCCTTCCCCCCTTCCCACACTCCCTCCCCCCTCTCTCTCCTTCCCTCCCTCTCTCCCTCCCTCATTATAATTGTGGATCCATCTTCTAAGGTGAATTTGTTTTAATGACAGATTCCCTCAATATAACTTCCACCTTCATGCCACACATGTTTGTTCCCTTATTTTAATATAGTGTGGTCTAATATTAACTACAAAGACAAGAAGGGTTATATATATACCACACTCCTGCCAGTCAAGTGCATGACTTTAAAGTGAGACAGTGCAGTGCAGGGGCTTTGCCAAAGAGGAAGCTCTTTGAGGACTGCTGTGTGTGCTGTCTGGAAGTGGGGACAGAAGAAGAAGAAGTCCTCCTGTGTGCTGTCTGGAAGTGGGGACAGAAGAAGAAGTCCTCCTGTGTGCTGTCTGGAAGTGGGGACAGAAGAAGAAGAAGTCCTCCTGTGTGCTGTCTGGAAGTGGGGACAGAAGAAGAAGTCCTCCTGTGTGCTGTCTGGAAGTGGGGACAGAAGAAGAAGAAGTCCTCCTGTGTGCTGTCTGGAAGTGGGGACAGAAGAAGAAGTCCTCCTGTGTGCTGTCTGGAAGTGGGGACAGAAGAAGAAGTCCTCCTGTGTGCTGTCTGGAAGTGGGGACAGAAGAAGAAGTCCTCCTGTGTGCTGTCTGGAAGTGGGGACAGAAGAAGAAGAAGTCCTCCTGTGTGCTGTCTGGAAGTGGGGACAGCAGAAGAAGTCCTCCTGTGTGCTGTCTGGAAGTGGGGACAAAGTCCTTCTGTGTTACTACATGACTATCTATTGCTCTGGGATGCTTTCATTTACGCTGGAGCGTAAAACTCTGCAGTCTGCACTTCACCAAGCATTCAGATACACACACACTCCACGAATCATTAATATACACACACACACTCCACGAAACATTAATATATACACACACACACTCCACAAATCGTTAAGATGTATACACTCTCTTGAAAAATATAAGCTTCTTGAAATAGCCAAACCTTGACCCAGAAAATATAAAAAACTATCGGCCTATATCGAATCTTCCATTCCTCTGAACATTTTTTGAAAAAGCTGTTGCGCAGCAACTCACTGCCTTTCTGAAGACAAACAATGTATACGAAATGCTTCAGTCTGGTTTTAGACCCCATCATAGCACTGAGACTGCACTTGTGAAGGTGGTAAATGACCTTTTAATGGCGTCAGACCGAGGCTCTGCATCTGTCCTCGTGCTACTAGACCTTAGTGCTGCTTTTGATACCATCGATCACCACATTCTTTTGGAGAGATTGGAAACCCAAATTGGTCTACACGGACAAGTTCTGGCCTGGTTTAGATCTTATCTGTCGGAAAGATATCAGTTTGTCTCTGTGGATGGTTTGTCCTCTGACAAATCAACTGTACATTTCGGTGTTCCTCAAGGCTCTGTTTTTAGGACCACTATTGTTTTCACTATATATTCTACCTCTTGGTGATGTCATTCGGAAACATAATGTTAACTTTCACTGCTATGCGGACGACACACAGCTGTACATTTCAATGAAACATGGTGAAGCCCCAAAATGTCCCTCCCTGGAAGCCTGTGTTTCAGACATTAGGGAGTGGATGGCGGAAAATGTTGTACTTTTAAACTAGGTCCCAAGAAACAAAGAGATCTTCTGTTGGATCTGACAATTAATCTTGACGGTTGTACAGTCGTCTCAAATAAAACTGTGAAGGACCTCGGCGTTACTCTGGACCCTGATCTCTCTTTTGACGAATATATCAAGACTGTTTCAAGGACAGCTTTTTTCCATCTACGTAACATTGCAAAAATCAGAAACTTTCTGTCCAAAAATGATGCAGAAAAATGTACCCATGCTTTTGGCACTTCTAGGTTAGTCTACTGCAACGCTCTACTCTACTTTACTAAATACATTTCAGTTAGTGCTAAACACGTCTGCTAGAATCTTGACTAGAATTAAATAATTTGATCATATTACTCCAGTGCTAGCCTCTCTACACTGGCTTCCTGTTAAGGCAAGGGCTGATTTCAAGGTTTTACTATTAACCTATAAAGCGTTAAATGGGCTTGCTCCTACTTATCTTTCCGACTTGGTCCTGCCGTACATACCTACACGTACGCTACGGTCACAAGACACAGGCCTCCTTACTGTCCCTAGAATTTCTAAGCAAACAGTTCTCCTATAGATCTCCATTTTTATGGAATGGTCTGCCTACCCATGTGAGAGACGCAGACTCGGTCTCAACCTTTAAGTCTTTATTGAGGACTCATTTCTTCAGTAGGTCCTATGATTGAGTGTAGTCTGGCACAGGAGTGTGAAGGTGAACGGAAAGGCACTGGAGCAACGAATCACCCTTGCTGTCTCTGCCTGGGCGGTTCCCCTCTCTCCACTGGGATTCTCTGCCTCTAACCCTATTAAAGGGGCTAAATCACTGGCTTACTGGTGCTCTTTCATGCCGTCCCTAGGAGGGGTGCGTCACTTGAGTGGGTTGAGTCACTAAGGTGATCTTCCTGTCCGGGTTGGCGCCCCCCTTTGGGTTGTGCCGTGGCGGAGATCTTTGTGGGCTATACTCGGCCTTGTCTCAAGATGGCAAGTTGGTGGTTGAAGATATCCCTCTAGTGGTGTGGGGGCTGTGCTTTGGCAATGTGGGTAGGGTTATATCCTGCCTGTTTGGCACTGTCCGTGGGTATCATCGGATGGGGCCACAGTGTCTCCCGATTCCTCCTGTCTCAGCCTTCAGTATTTATGCTGCAGTAGTTTATGTGTCGAGGGGCTGTAGTCAGTCTGTTATATCTGAAGTATTTCTCCTGTCTTATCCGGTGTCCTGTGTGAATTTAAGTATGCTCTCTCTAATTCTCTCTTTCTTTCTCACTTTTTCTCTCTCTCGGAGGACCTGAGCCCTATGACCATGCCTCAGGACTACCTGGTCTGATGACTCCTTACTGTCCCCAGTCCACCTGGCCGTGCTGCTGCTCCAGTTTCAACTGTTCTGCCTGCGGCTATGGAAACCTGACCTGTTAACGGGATGTGCTACCTGTCCCAGAACTGCTTTTTTCAACTCTCTAGGGACAGCAGGAGTGGTAGAGATACTCAGAATTATCGGCTATGAAAAGCCAACTGACATTTACTCCTGAGGTGCTGACCTTTTGCACCCTCGACAACCACTGTGATTATTATTATTTGACCCTGCTGGTCATCTATGAACATTTGAACATCTTGGCCATTTTCTGTTATAATCTCCACCCGGCACAGCCAGAAGAGGCCAGAAGAGGACTGGCCACCCTTCATAGCCTGGTTCCTCTCTAGGTTTCTTCCTAAGTTCTGGCCTTTCTAGGAAGTTTTTCCTAGCCACCGTGCTTCTACACCTGCTGTCACGTTCACTGTCTTCAAACTCCCAGTCATAGATGAGCCAAGGCGCAGCTTGTAATTCCACATCTGTAATAAAGTCAGACCTTCACAAAAAAAAACAGGTAAACAGAAACCGAACGTGACGCAAACGTGGCGCACACAAACACAGGTGGGGAAAAGGCTGTCTTAGTATGATTCCCAATCAGAGACAACGATAGACAGCTGCCTCTGATTGGGAACCATACCCGGCCAAAACATAGAAACAGACAGCATAGAATGCCCACCCAAATCACACCCTGACCTAACCACATAGAGAAATAAAAAGGCTCTCTAAGGTCAGGGCGTGAAACCCTGCATTGCTTGCTGTTTGGGATTTTAGGCTGGGTTTCTGTACGTGACAATAGGAGAGCTTTACAGAACTAAGGATATAACAAATACTATACTATAAGAAATACTATAATATACTAAATGCTGTACTATACTATAAAATAGGGGAGCTTTACAGAACTACCGATATAAGAGATACAGTACCATACTATCAGAAATACGACACTATAAGAAATACTGTAACATACTAAATACTAAACATTAATCTATACCAAATACTATACTAAATACTGTACTATACTATGAAATATAAATGATATATTGTAATAATATAATAAAAATGAATTGAGGCAGTTCTGAGGGCAAAAGGGGAAGGGAAATACCTAGCCAATTGTACAACTGAATGTATTCAATTGAAATGTATCTTCCACATTTAACCCCTCTGAATCAGAGAGGTGTCGCGGGGGGATGCCTTAATCGACATCCATGTCATCGGCGCCCAGGGAGAAGTTGATAACTGCCTTGCTCAAGGGCAGAACGGCAGATTTTTCCACCTTGACAGCACGGGGATTCGAACCAGTGCCCTTTCGGTAACTGACCCAATGCTCTTAACACCTTCTGCCCTGCAGGAGGTGCAACTCAATATTAGGAAGGTGTTCCACTCAGTGTACACACAAACCCACCTTCCACGAGGCGTTAAGATGTACACACAGGGCCTCCCGAGCGGCACAGAGGTCTAAGGCACTGCATCACAGTGCTAGGGGAGTCACACAAACACAACTTCCATGAAGCGTTAAGATGTACACACAAGAAACAGGGACACAGATGGCTCTTTGGAACACAGCCAAGCTGGTGGCTTCAGCAATGACAGGAAAAAAAATATGATGTCACATCAGAGAGAGAGAGAGAGAGAGAGAGAGAGAGAGAGAGAGAGAGAGAGAGAGAGAGAGAGAGAGGAGAGAGACAGAGAGGAGAGAGGAGAGAGGAGAGAGAGAGAGAGAGAGAGAGAGAGGAGAGAGAGAGAGAGAGAGAGAGAGAGAGAGAGAGAGAGAGAGAGACTCTCTCATGAAGAGTGCCTTCCTGGTGTTTAGATAAAGGACTATGACATGAGGCCCAATTAAAACATCAGGGGCCTCATTTCTCAAAGATTAATAACACGAATGTAAACCTCGCCTGCTCCAGTGTTCCTGCAAAGATTAGTATTTATAATTATAGAAGTTGATGAGAAAGTGTGCGCATCTCCATGCAAAATCTCAAAGCAACTTCTAGAAGGCTGATCAACTGTATTGCAAGCAAACAGGCTCATTGTTCGGTTGGTGGAAATGGTAGGTGTTATAATAATGGTAGGTGTTATAATAATGGTAGGTGTTATAATAATGGTAGGTGTTATAATAATGGTAGGTGTTATAATAATGGTAGGTGTTATAATAATGGTAGGTGTTATAATAATGGTAGGTGTTATAATAATGGTAGGTGTTATAATAATGGTAGTAATGGGTAGGTGTTATAATAATGGTAGGTGTTATAATAATGGTAGTAATGGTAGGTGTTATAATAATGGTAGGTGTTATAATAATGGTAGGTGTTATAATAATGGTAGGTGTTATAATAATGGTAGGTGTTATAATAATGGCAGGTGTTATAATAATGGTAGGTGTTATAATAATGGTAATAATGGTAGGTGTTATAATAATGGTAGGTGTTGTAATAATGGTAGGTGTTATAATAATGGTAGGTGTTATAATAATGGTAGGTGTTATAATAATGGTAGGTGTTATAATAATGGTAGGTGTTATAATAATGGCAGGTGTTATAATAATGGTAGGTGTTATAATAATGGCAGGTGTTATAATAATGGTAGGTGTTATAATAATGGTAGGTGTTATAATAATGGTAGGTGTTATAATAATGGTAGGTGTTATAATAATGGTAGGTGTTATAATAATGGTAGGTGTTATAATAATGGTAGGTGTTATAATAATGGTAGCTGTTATATTAATGGTAGGTGTTACAATAATGGTAGGTGTTATATTAATGGTAGGTGTTATAATAATGGTAGGTGTTATAATAATGGTAGGTGTTATAATAATGGTAGGTGTTATAATAATGGTAGGTGTTATAATAATGGTAGCTGTTATATTAATGGTAGGTGTTACAATAATGGTAGGTGTTATATTAATGGTAGGTGTTATAATAATGGTAGGTGTTATAATAATGGTAGGTGTTATAATAATGGTAGGTGTTATAATAATGGTAGGTGTTATAATAATGGTAGGTGTTATAATAATGGTAGGTGTTATAATAATGGTAGTAATGGTAGGTGTTATAATAATGGTAGGTGTTATAATAATGGTAGGTGTTATAATAATGGTAGGTGTTATAATAATGGTAGTAATGGTAGGTGTTATAATAATGGTAGGTGTTATAATAATGGTAGGTGTTATAATAATGGTAGGTGTTATAATAATGGTAGGTGTTATAATAATGGTAATAATGGTAGGTGTTATAATAATGGTAGGTGTTATAATAATGGTAGGTGTTATAATAATGGTAGGTGTTATAATAATGGTAGGTGTTATAATAATGGTAGGTGTTATAATAATGGTAGGTGTTATAATAATGGTAGGTGTTATAATAATGGTAGTAATGGTAGGTGTTATAATAATGGTAGGTGTTATAATAATGGTAGGTGTTATAATAATGGTAGGTGTTATAATAATGGTAGGTGTTATAATAATGGTAATAATGGCAGGTGTTATAATAATGGTAATAATGGTAGGTGTTATAATAATGGTAGGTGTTATAATAATGGTAGGTGTTGTAATAATGGTAGGTGTTATAATAATGGTAGGTGTTATAATAATGGTAGGTGTTATAATAATGGTAGGTGTTATAATAATGGTAGGTGTTATAATAATGGTAGTAATGGTAGGTGTTATAATAATGGTAGGTGTTATAATAATGGTAGGTGTTATAATAATGGTAGGTGTTATAATAATGGTAGGTGTTATAATAATGGTAGGTGTTATAATAATGGTAGGTGTTATAATAATGGTAGCTGTTATATTAATGGTAGGTGTTACAATAATGGTAGGTGTTATATTAATGGTAGGTGTTATAATAATGGTAGGTGTTATAATAATGGTAGGTGTTATAATAATGGTAGGTGTTATAATAATGGTAGCTGTTATATTAATGGTAGGTGTTACAATAATGGTAGGTGTTATATTAATGGTAGGTGTTATAATAATGGTAGGTGTTATAATAATGGTAGGTGTTATAATAATGGTAGGTGTTATAATAATGGTAGGTGTTATAATAATGGTAGGTGTTATAATAATGGTAGGTGTTATAATAATGGTAGGTGTTATAATAATGGTAGGTGTTATAATAATGGGTAGGTGTTATAATAATGGTAGGTGTTATAATAATGGTAGGTGTTATAATAATGGTAGTAATGGTAGGTGTTATAATAATGGTAGTAATGGTAGGTGTTATAATAATGGTAGGTGTTATAATAATGGTAGGTGTTATAATAATGGTAGTAATGGTAGGTGTTATAATAATGGTAGGTGTTATAATAATGGTAGGTGTTATAATAATGGTAGTAATGGTAGGTGTTATATTAATGGTAGGTGTTATAATAATGGTAGGTGTTATATTAATGGTAGGTGTTATAATAATGGTAGGTGTTATAATAATGGTAGGTGTTATAATAATGGTAGGTGTTATAATAATGGTAGGTGGTGTAATAATGGTAGGTGTTATAATAATGGTAGGTGTTATAATAATGGTAGTAATGGGTAGGTGTTATAATAATGGTAGGTGTTATAATAATGGTAGGTGGTGTAATAATGGTAGGTGTTATAATAATGGTAGGTGTTATAATAATGGTAGGTGTTATAATAATGGTAGGTGTTATAATAATGGTCGTAATGGGTAGGTGTTATAATAATGGTAGTAATGGTAGGTGTTGTAATAATGGTAGGTGTTATAATAATGGGTAGGTGTTATAATAATGGTAATAATGGTAGGTGTTATAATAATGGTAATAATGGTAGGTGTTGTAATAATGGTAGGTGTTATAATAATGGTAATAATGGTAGGTGTTATAATAATGGTAGGTGTTATAATAATGGTAGGTGTTATAATAATGGTAGGTGTTATAATAATGGTAGGTGTTATAATAATGGTAGGTGTTATAATAATGGTAGGTGTTATAATAATGGTCGTAATGGGTAGGTGTTATAATAATGGTAGGTGTTATAATAATGGTAGGTGTTATAATAATGGTAGGTGTTATAATAATGGTAGGTGTTATAATAATGGTAGGTGTTATAATAATGGTAGGTGTTGTAATAATGGTAGGTGTTATAATAATGGTAGTAATGGTAGGTGTTATAATAATGGTAGGTGTTATAATAATGGTAGTAATGGTAGGTGTTATAATAATGGTAGGTGTTGTAATAATGGTAGGTGTTATAATAATGGTAGGTGTTGTAATAATGGTAGGTGTTGTAATAATGGTAGGTGTTATAATAATGGTAGGTGTTATAATAATGGTAGGTGTTATAATAATGGTAGGTGTTATAATAATGGTAGGTGTTATAATAATGGTAGGTGTTATAATAATGGTAGGTGTTGTAATAATGGTAGGTGTTATAATAATGGTAGTAATGGTAGGTGTTATAATAATGGTAGGTGTTATAATAATGGTAGTAATGGTAGGTGTTATAATAATGGTAGGTGTTATAATAATGGTAGGTGTTATATTAATGGTAGGTGTTATAATAATGGTAGGTGTTATAATAATGGTAGGTGTTATATTAATGGTAGGTGTTATAATAATGGTAGGTGTTATAATAATGGTAGGTGTTATAATAATGGTAGGTGTTATATTAATGGTAGGTGTTATAATAATGGTAGGTGTTATAATAATGGTAGTAATGGTAGGTGTTATATTAATGGTAGGTGTTATAATAATGGTAGGTGTTATAATAATGGTAGGTGTTATAATAATGGTAGGTGTTATAATAATGGTAGGTGTTGTAATAATGGTAATAATGGTAGGTGTTATAATAATGGTAGGTGTTATATTAATGGTAGGTGTTATAATAATGGTAGGTGTTATAATAATGGTAGGTGTTATAATAATGGTAGGTGTTATAGTAATGGTAGGTGTTATAGTAATGGTAGGTGTTATAATAATGGTAGGTGTTATAATAATGGTAGGTGTTATAATAATGGTAGGTGTTATAATAATGGTAGGTGTTATAATAATGGTAGGTGTTATAATAATGGTCGTAATGGGTAGGTGTTATAATAATGGTAGGTGTTATAATAATGGTAGGTGTTATAATAATGGTAGGTGTTATAATAATGGTAGGTGTTATAATAATGGTAGGTGTTATAATAATGGTAGGTGTTGTAATAATGGTAGGTGTTATAATAATGGTAGTAATGGTAGGTGTTATAATAATGGTAGGTGTTATAATAATGGTAGTAATGGTAGGTGTTATAATAATGGTAGGTGTTGTAATAATGGTAGGTGTTATAATAATGGTAGGTGTTGTAATAATGGTAGGTGTTGTAATAATGGTAGGTGTTATAATAATGGTAGGTGTTATAATAATGGTAGGTGTTATAATAATGGTAGGTGTTATAATAATGGTAGGTGTTATAATAATGGTAGGTGTTATAATAATGGTAGGTGTTGTAATAATGGTAGGTGTTATAATAATGGTAGTAATGGTAGGTGTTATAATAATGGTAGGTGTTATAATAATGGTAGTAATGGTAGGTGTTATAATAATGGTAGGTGTTATAATAATGGTAGGTGTTATATTAATGGTAGGTGTTATAATAATGGTAGGTGTTATAATAATGGTAGGTGTTATATTAATGGTAGGTGTTATAATAATGGTAGGTGTTATAATAATGGTAGGTGTTATAATAATGGTAGGTGTTATATTAATGGTAGGTGTTATAATAATGGTAGGTGTTATAATAATGGTAGTAATGGTAGGTGTTATATTAATGGTAGGTGTTATAATAATGGTAGGTGTTATAATAATGGTAGGTGTTATAATAATGGTAGGTGTTATAATAATGGTAGGTGTTGTAATAATGGTAATAATGGTAGGTGTTATAATAATGGTAGGTGTTATATTAATGGTAGGTGTTATAATAATGGTAGGTGTTATAATAATGGTAGGTGTTATAATAATGGTAGGTGTTATAGTAATGGTAGGTGTTATAGTAATGGTAGGTGTTATAATAATGGTAGGTGTTATAATAATGGTAGGTGTTATAATAATGGTAGGTGTTATAATAATGGTAGGTGTTATAGTAATGGTAGGTGTTATAATAATGGTAGGTGTTATAATAATGGTAGGTGTTATAATAATGGTAGGTGTTGTAATAATGGTAATAATGGTAGGTGTTATAATAATGGTAATAATGGTAGGTGTTATAATAATGGTAGGTGTTGTAATAATGGTAATAATGGTAGGTGTTATAATAATGGTAGGTGTTATAATAATGGGTAGGTGTTGTAATAATGGTAGGTGTTATAATAATGGTAGGTGTTATAACAATGGTAATAATGGTAGGTGTTATAATAATGGTAATAATGGTAGGTGTTATAATAATGGTAGGTGTTATAATAATGGTAATAATGGTAGGTGTTATAATAATGGTAGGTGTTATAATAATGGTAATAATGGTAGGTGTTATATTAATGGTAGGTGTTGTAATAATGGTAATAATGGTAGGTGTTATAATAATGGTAGGTGTTGTAATAATGGTAGGTGTTATAATAATGGTAGGTGTTATAATAATGGTAGGTGTTATAATAATGGTAGGTGTTATAATAATGGTAGGTGTTATAATAATGGTAGGTGTTATAATAATGGTAGGTGTTATAATAATGGTAGTAATGGTAGGTGTTATAATAATGGTAGGTGTTATAATAATGGTAGGTGTTATAATAATGGTAGGTGTTATAATAATGGTAGGTGTTGTAATAATGGTAGGTGTTATAATAATGGTAGGTGTTATAATAATGGTAGGTGTTATAATAATGGTAATAATGGTAGGTGTTATAATAATGGTAATAATGGTAGGTGTTATAATAATGGTAGGTATTATAATAATGGTAGGTGTTATAATAATGGTAATAATGGTAGGTGTTATATTAATGGTAGGTGTTATAATAATGGTAGGTATTATAATAATGGTAGGTGTTGTAATAATGGTAGGTGTTATAATAATGGTAGGTGTTATAATAATGGTAGGTGTTATAATAATGGTAATAATGGTAGGTGTTATAATAATGGTAGGTATTATAATAATGGTAGGTGTTATAATAATGGTAGGTGTTATAATAATGGTAGGTGTTATAATAATGGTAATAATGGTAGGTGTTATAATAATGGTAGGTGTTGTAATAATGGTAATAATGGTAGGTGTTATAATAATGGTAGGTGTTGTAATAATGGTAGGTGTTATAATAATGGTAATAATGGTAGGTGTTATAATAATGGTAATAATGGTAGGTGTTGTAATAATGGTAGGTGTTATAATAATGGTAGGTGTTATAATAATGGTAGGTATTATAATAATGGTAGGTGTTATAATAATGGTAGGTGTTATAATAATGGTAGGTGTTATAATAATGGTAATAATGGTAGGTGTTATAATAATGGTAGGTATTATAATAATGGTAATAATGGTAGGTGTTGTAATAATGGTAGGTGTTATAATAATGGTAGGTGTTATAATAATGGTAATAATGGTAGGTGTTATAATAATGGTAGGTATTATAATAATGGTAGGTTTTATAATAATGGTAATAATGGTAGGTGTTATAATAATGGTAGGTGTTATAATAATGGTAATAATGGTAGGTGTTATAATAATGGTAGGTGTTGTAATAATGGTAATAATGGTAGGTGTTATAATAATGGTAGGTGTTGTAATAATGGTAGGTGTTATAATAATGGTAGGTGTTATAATAATGGTAATAATGGTAGGTGTTATAATAATGGTAGGTATTATAATAATGGTAGGTGTTATAATAATGGTAATAATGGTAGGTGTTATAATAATGGTAATAATGGTAGGTGTTATAATAATGGTAATAATGGTAGGTGTTGTAATAATGGTAGGTGTTATAATAATGGTAATAATGGTAGGTGTTGTAATAATGGTAGGTGTTATTATAATGGTAGGTGTTATAATAATGGTAGGTGTTATAATAATGGTAGGTGTTATAATAATGGTAATAATGGTAGGTGTTATAATAATGGTAGGTATTATAATAATGGTAGGTGTCATAATAATGGTAGGTGTTGTAATAATGGTAGGTGTTGTAATAATGGTAGGTGTTGTAATGATGGGAGGTGTTATAATAATGGTAATAATGGTAGGTGTTATAATAATGGTAGGTGTTATAATAATGGTAGTAATGGTAGGTGTTATAATAATGGTAGGTGTTATAATAATGGTAATAATGGTAGGTGTTATAATAATGGTAGGTGTTGTAATAATGGTAGGTGTTATAATAATGGTAGGTGTTATAATAATGGTAGGTGTTATAATAATGGTAGGTGTTATAATAATGGTAGGTGTTGTAATAATGGTAGGTGTTATAATAATGGTAGGTGTTATAATAATGGTAGGTGTTATAATAATGGTAGGTGTTATAATAATGGTAGGTGTTATAATAATGGTAGGTGTTATAATAATGGTAGGTGTTATAATAATGGTAGTAATGGTAGGTGTTATAATAATGGTAGTAATGGTAGGTGTTATAATAATGGTAGGTGTTATAATAATGGTAGGTGTTATAATAATGGTAGTAATGGTAGGTGTTATATTAATGGTAGGTGTTATAATAATGGTAGGTGTTATAATAATGGTAGGTGTTATAATAATGGTAGGTGTTATAATAATGGTAGGTGTTATAATAATGGTAGGTGTTATAATAATGGTAGGTGTTATAGTAATGGTAGGTGTTATAATAATGGTAGGTGTTATAATAATGGTAGGTGTTATAATAATGGTAGGTGTTATAATAATGGTAGGTGTTATAATAATGGTAGGTGTTATAATAATGGTAGGTGTTATAGTAATGGTAGGTGTTATAGTAATGGTAGGTGTTATAATAATGGTAGGTGTTATAATAATGGTAGGTGTTATAATAATGGTAGGTGTTATAATAATGGTAGGTGTTATAGTAATGGTAGGTGTTATAATAATGGTAAAATATGGCTCTGATTTATCGATGAAAACATGCGTATATGTTGTGTGCGACAGTTTGTGGCGAATCCCCCCGTACGACTGAATTTAGTAAGAAACGGTTAATAAATGAGGCCACGGGGCTTTGAGATGAAAATACTGCAAAATTATTGACAAGAGTAATACCAGAACGACCAAGTAATACCAGAACGACCAAGTAATACCAGAACGACCAAGTAATACCAGAACGACCAAGTAATACCAGAACGACCAAGTAATACCAGAACGACCAAGTAATACCAGAACGACCAAGTAATACCAGAACGACCAAGTAATACCAGAACGACCAAGTAATTCCAGAACGACCAAGTAATACCAGAACGACCAAGTAATACCAGAACGAACAAGTAATTCCAGAACGACCAAGTAATACCAGAATGACCAAGTAATTCCAGAACGAACAAGTAATAACAGAACGACCAAGTAATACCAGAACGACCAAGTAATTCCAGAACGACCAAGTAATACCAGAACGACCAAGTAATTCCAGAACGACCAAGTAATTCCAGAATGACCAAGTAATTCCAGAACGACCAAGTAATTCCAGAACGACCAAGTAATTCCAGAACGACCAAGTAATTCCAGAACGACCAAGTAATTCCAGAACGACCAAGTAATTCCAGAACGACCAAGTAATTCCAGAACGACCAAGTAATTCCAGAACGACCAAGTAATTCCAGAACGACCAAGTAATTCCAGAACGACCAAGTAATTCCAGAACGACCAAGTAATTCCAGAACGAACAAGTAATAACAGAACGACCAAGTAATACCAGAACGACCAAGTAATTCCAGAACGACCAAGTAATACCAGAACGACCAAGTAATTCCAGAACGACCAAGTAATTCCAGAACGACCAAGTAATTCCAGAACGACCAAGTAATTCCAGAACGACCAAGTAATTCCAGAACGACCAAGTAATTCCAGAACGACCAAGTAATTCCAGAACGACCAAGTAATTCCAGAACGACCAAGTAATTCCAGAACGACCAAGTAATTCCAGAACGACCAAGTAATTCCAGAACGACCAAGTAATTCCAGAACGACCAAGTAATTCCAGAACGACCAAGTAATATGAATATGTTGTTTACAACTTCCTCATTAAACCAAGTGTGAAAGGCCAATAAAGAGTCAAATAGCTGTACACACACACACCATGAAGCTACCACTACTTACTGATGAACTGTATCAAAGGCCAAGCCAGGTCAAAGATCATGCTATATTTCCTCAAATCCTCTCTTCCGCCCTTTCTCCCTCTCTTGCTACCTCACCCCCATCCCTTCCTCTAAGGGTGTACTTCGTTGGGTCTGGGCCCAAGAGAATGCTGTGTTGGGTGTACACAACAAAGTGAATTCCTCCTGCATTCATTGCGAGTTCAAAGCTTTCTCACAAAGCCAAGGCTTTTAAATCAACCTCCTCCAAATTACATTATTCAGAAAGGCTGGTGGGGTGGCGGAGGCTCCAGGGGGTTAATCAGGCACAGGTATCTCCGGCTGAGCTGCGGCTAGGTTGGCGGTCGTCTCTCACCTCCAAGAACGCACTTCCTTGAGTCCCAAACGGCACTCTATTCCCCTATGTAATGCACTGCTCTCAACTTGAGTGCTTGATGGAATAGGGTGGAACACAATCACTCTTTAAAACCCAAATCCAGAGATATCAAGTACCAGTGTCCCAAATGGCATCAAAAGTTCTGTTGTCTGGATTCTACTGAGTCCCACTGCAATCGTCCTCTGTTCTACAGAAATACAATGAATCAAAATAAGACCACTCCAGGTCACTCTGACAGACTCCACTTTTCCCAACGCATAATTCTCCTTTTTCCGACACGGATTTCCAACATATGGATCCTTAGTCAACAAAACTCCTCCCAACAAGAAGCAATTCATTATCATTTAGCTCTTGTCACGGCCGTCAAAGAGAGGAGACCAAGGCGCAGCGTGGGATGCGTACATACTAATTTATTAAAAGAGCGAACACTAAACAAACTAACAAAATAACAAACGAACCGTGAAGCTATACAAAAATGAGTGCTGACAGGCAACAACACATAGACAACTACCCACACAGACAGGTGGGAAAAGGCAACCTAAGTATGGTTCTCAATCAGAGACAACGATAGACAGCTGCCTCTGATTGAGAACCACACCAACATAGAAATAAAGAAACTAGAATGCCCACCCTAGTCACACCCTGACCTAACCAAAATAGAGACATAAAAAGCTCTCTACAGTCAGGGCGTGACACCTCTCTTATCTTACCTCATTTGCACACACTGTATATAGACATTTTCTATTGTATTATTGACTGTACGTTTGTTTATTCCATGTGTAACTCTGTGTTGTTGTTTGTGTCGCACTGCTTTGCTTTATCTTGGCCAGGTCGCAGTTGTAAATGAGAACTTGTTCTCAACTAGCCTACCTGGTTAAATAAAAAATTTAATAAAAATGTACACAGTTATCCTCCACTCGAGTTTAAGACTATTTCCTTGTTGTTCCAGTTTTTGTTACTACTGTTGTCCACTCAGAACATTTTTGAGTTTCTTTGCCCACGAGAGAAGTATATTTCACCCCCCCTCCCAGTCCTTTTTCCACATAACTTAATCTAAAACTGTTGAATCAGTTTCCTGTAAACAATAGATATTATATTCCTCCTCTTTTAGCCAGGTAAATACTGAATGTCTTTTCTTATTATGAGGCCATTACAATTATAATTAGCTATTCTTATTTCACCTCTTACGATAATGAGATACACATTTCAATTCTATTTATCATAATATATGTTTATAAACTCACCATTAAAACGTATCATAATGATTGAGTGTCCATATAGCTGTACCATGATATTTGCATTGCTACGAAGTAAACCTCCAATTGTTCTCCACTATTCCACCTGCTAAACCCCCCCCCCCAAGTTGGGTTGTCGTCCCAGTGACTAGCAGACGACCCCCGCTGTCCCAAGTTGGGTTGTCGTCCCAGTGACTAGCAGACGACCCCCCCTGTCCCAAGTTGGGTTGTCGTCCCAGTGACTAGCAGACCACCCCCCCTGTCCCAAGTTGGGTTGTCGTCCCAGTGACTAGCAGACGACCCCCCCCTGTCCCAAGTTGGGTTGTCGTCCCAGTGACTAGCAGACGACCCCCCCCTGTCCCAAGTTGGGTTGTCGTCCCAGTGACTAGCAGACGACCCCCCCTGTCCCAAGTTGGGTTGTCGTCCCAGTGACTAGCAGATGACCCCCCCCCCTGTCCCAAGTTGGGTTGTCGTCCCAGTGACTAGCAGACCACCCCCCCTGTCCCAAGTTGGGTTGTCGCCCCAGTGACTAGCAGACGACCCCCCCTGTCCCAAGTTGGGTTGTCGTCCCAGTGACTAGCAGACGACCCCCCCTGTCCCAAGTTGGGTTGTCGTCCCAGTGACTAGCAGACGACCCCCCCTGTCCCAAGTTGGGTTGTCGTCCCAGTGACTAGCAGACGACCCCCCCTGTCCCAAGTTGGGTTGTCGTCCCAGTGACTAGCAGACGACCCACACCTGCCCCAAGTTGGGTTGTCGCCCCAGTGACTAGCAGACCACCCCCCTGTCCCAAGTTGGGTTGTCGTCCCAGTGACTAGCAGACGACCCCCCCTGTCCCAAGTTGGGTTGTTGCCCCAGTGACTAGCAGACCACCCCTCCTGTCCCAAGTTGGGTTGTCGCCCCAGTGACTAGCAGACGACCCCCCCTGTCCCAAGTTGGGTTGTCGTCCCAGTGACTAACAGACCACCCCTCCTGTCCCAAGTTGGGTTGTCGACACAGTGACTAGCAGACGACCCCCCCTGTCCCAAGTTGGGTTGTCGCCCCAGTGACTAGCAGACCACCCCCCCCCCTGTCCCAAGTTGGGTTGTCGTCCCAGTGACTAGCAGACCACCCCCCCCCGTCCCAAGTTGGGTTGTCGTCCCAGTGACTAGCAGACCACCCCCCCCCTGTCCCAAGTTGGGTTGTCGTCCCAGTGACTAGCAGATCACCCCCCCTGTCCCAAGTTGGGTTGTCGTCCCAGTGACTAGCAGACCACCCCTCCCTGTCCCAAGTTGTCGTCCCAGTGACTAGCAGACCACCCCCCCCTGTCCCAAGTTGTCGTCCCAGTGACTAGCAGACCACCCCCCCTGTCCCAAGTTGGGTTGTCGTCCCAGTGACTAGCAGACGACCCCCAAATGTCCCAAGTTGGGTTGTCGTCCCAGTGACTAGCAGACCACCCCCCCTGTCCCAAGTTGGGTTGTCGTCCCAGTGACTAGCAGACGACCCCCCCCCCTGTCCCAAGTTGGGTTGTCGTCCCAGTGACTAGCAGACCACCCCCCCTGTCCCAAGTTGGGTTGTCGTCCCAGTGACTAGCAGACCACCCCCCCCCTGTCCCAAGTTGGGTTGTCGCCCCAGTGACTAACAGACGACCCCCCCTGTCCCAAGTTGGGTTGTCGCCCCAGTGACTAGCAGACCACCCCCCCTGTCCCAAGTTGGGTTGTCGTCCCAGTGACTAGCAGACGACCCCCCCCTGTCCCAAGTTGGGTTGTCGTCCCAGTGACTAGCAGACCACCCCCCCTGTCCCAAGTTGGGTTGTCGTCCCAGTGACTAGCAGACGACCCCCCCTGTCCCAAGTTGGGTTGTCGTCCCAGTGACTAGCAGACCACCCCCCCTGTCCCAAGTTGGGTTATCGTCCCAGTGACTAGCAGACGACCCCCCCCTGTCCCAAGTTGGGTTGTCGTCCCAGTGACTAGCAGACCACCCCCCCCCTGTCCCAAGTTGGGTTGTCGTCCCAGTGACTAGCAGACGACCCCCCCTGTCCCAAGTTGGGTTGTCGTCCCAGTGACTAGCAGTCGACCCCTCCTGTCCCAAGTTGGGTTGTCGTCCCAGTGACTAACAGACGACCCCCCCTGTCCCAAGTTGGGTTGTCGTCCCAGTGACTAGCAGACGACCCCCCCTGTCCCAAGTTGGGTTGTCGTCCCAGTGACTAGCAGATGACCCCCCCCCCTGTCCCAAGTTGGGTTGTCGTCCCAGTGACTAGCAGACCACCCCCCCTGTCCCAAGTTGGGTTGTCGCCCCAGTGACTAGCAGACGACCCCCCCTGTCCCAAGTTGGGTTGTCGTCCCAGTGACTAGCAGACGACCCCCCCTGTCCCAAGTTGGGTTGTCGTCCCAGTGACTAGCAGATGACCCCCCCCCCCGTCCCAAGTTGGGTTGTCGTCCCAGTGACTAGCAGACGACCCCCCCTGTCCCAAGTTGGGTTGTCGTCCCAGTGACTAGCAGATGACCCCCCCCCCCTGTCCCAAGTTGGGTTGTCGTCCCAGTGACTAGCAGACCACCCCCCCTGTCCCAAGTTGGGTTGTCGCCCCAGTGACTAGCAGACGACCCCCCCTGTCCCAAGTTGGGTTGTCGTCCCAGTGACTAGCAGACGACCCCCCCTGTCCCAAGTTGGGTTGTCGTCCCAGTGACTAGCAGACGACCCCCCCTGTCCCAAGTTGGGTTGTCGTCCCAGTGACTAGCAGACGACCCCCCCTGTCCCAAGTTGGGTTGTCGTCCCAGTGACTAGCAGACGACCCACACCTGTCCCAAGTTGGGTTGTCGCCCCAGTGACTAGCAGACCACCCCCCTGTCCCAAGTTGGGTTGTCGTCCCAGTGACTAGCAGACGACCCCCCCTGTCCCAAGTTGGGTTGTTGCCCCAGTGACTAGCAGACCACCCCTCCTGTCCCAAGTTGGGTTGTCGCCCCAGTGACTAGCAGACGACCCCCCCTGTCCCAAGTTGGGTTGTCGCCCCAGTGACTAGCAGACCACCCCCCCCCCCTGTCCCAAGTTGGGTTGTCGTCCCAGTGACTAGCAGACCACCCCCCCCGTCCCAAGTTGGGTTGTCGTCCCAGTGACTAGCAGACCACCCCCCCCCTGTCCCAAGTTGGGTTGTCGTCCCAGTGACTAGCAGACCACCCCCCCTGTCCCAAGTTGGGTTGTCGTCCCAGTGACTAGCAGACCACCCCCCCCTGTCCCAAGTTGTCGTCCCAGTGACTAGCAGACCACCCCCCCCTGTCCCAAGTTGTCGTCCCAGTGACTAGCAGACCACCCCCCCTGTCCCAAGTTGGGTTGTCGTCCCAGTGACTAGCAGACGACCCCCCCCTGTCCCAAGTTGGGTTGTCGTCCCAGTGACTAGCAGACCACCCCCCCTGTCCCAAGTTGGGTTGTCGTCCCAGTGACTAGCAGACGACCCCCCCCCCCTGTCCCAAGTTGGGTTGTCGTCCCAGTGACTAGCAGACCACCCCCCCTGTCCCAAGTTGGGTTGTCGTCCCAGTGACTAGCAGACCACCCCCCCCCTGTCCCAAGTTGGGTTGTCGCCCCAGTGACTAACAGACGACCCCCCCTGTCCCAAGTTGGGTTGTCGCCCCAGTGACTAGCAGACCACCCCCCCTGTCCCAAGTTGGGTTGTCGTCCCAGTGACTAGCAGACGACCCCCCCCTGTCCCAAGTTGGGTTGTCGTCCCAGTGACTAGCAGACCACCCCCCCTGTCCCAAGTTGGGTTGTCGTCCCAGTGACTAGCAGACGACCCCCCCTGTCCCAAGTTGGGTTGTCGTCCCAGTGACTAGCAGACCACCCCCCCTGTCCCAAGTTGGGTTATCGTCCCAGTGACTAGCAGACGACCCCCCCCTGTCCCAAGTTGGGTTGTCGTCCCAGTGACTAGCAGTCGACCCCTCCTGTCCCAAGTTGGGTTGTCGTCCCAGTGACTAACAGACGACCCCCCCTGTCCCAAGTTGGGTTGTCGCCCCAGTGACTAGCAGACGACCCCCCCTGTCCCAAGTTGGGTTGTCGTCCCAGTGACTAGCAGATGACCCCCCCCCCCCGTCCCAAGTTGGGTTGTTGTCCCAGTGACTAGCAGACCACCCCCCCTGTCCCAAGTTGGGTTGTCGTCCCAGTGACTAGCAGACGACCCCCCCCTGTCCCAAGTTGGGATGTCGTCCCAGTGACTAGCAGACCACCCCCCCTGTCCCAAGTTGGGTTGTCGTCCCAGTGACTAGCAGACCACCCCCCCTGTCCCAAGTTGGGTTGTCATCCCAGTGACTAGCAGACCACCTCCCCTGTCCCAAGTTGGGTTGTCGTCCCAGTGACTAGCAGACCACCCCCCCTGTCCCAAGTTGGGTTGTCGCCCCAGTGACTAGCAGACCACCCCCCCCCTGTCCCAAGTTGGGTTGTCGTCCCAGTGACTAGCAGTCGACCCCCCCCCCTGTCCCAAGTTGGGTTGTCGTCCCAGTGACTAGCAGACCACCCCCCCCTGTCCCAAGTTGGGTTGTCGTCCCAGTGACTAGCAGACCACCCCCCCTGTCCCAAGTTGGGTTGTCGTCCCAGTGACTAGCAGACAACCCCCCCCCTGTCCCAAGTTGGGTTGTCGTCCCAGTGACTAGCAGACCACCCCCCCCCTGTCCCAAGTTGGGTTGTCGTCCCAGTGACTAGCAGACCACCCCCCCCCTGTCCCAAGTTGGGTTGTCGTCCCAGTGACTAGCAGACCACCCCCCCCCCCCCTGTCCCAAGTTGGGTTGTCGTCCCAGTGACTAGCAGACCACCCCCCCTGTCCCAAGTTGGGTTGTCGTCCCAGTGACTAGCAGACCACCCCCCCCCCTGTCCCAAGTTGGGTTGTCGTCCCAGTGACTAGCAGACCACCCCCCCCCCCCTGTCCCAAGTTGTCGTCCCAGTGACTAGCAGACCACCCCCCCCCCTGTCCCAAGTTGTCGTCCCAGTGACTAGCAGACCACCCCCCCTGTCCCAAGTTGGGTTGTCGTCCCAGTGACTAGCAGACCACCCCCCCTGTCCCAAGTTGGGTTGTCGCCCCAGTGACTAGCAGACGACCCCCCCCCCCCCCTGTCCCAAGTTGGGTTGTCATCCCAGTGACTAGCAGACGACCCCCCCTGTCCCAAGTTGGGTTGTCGCCCCAGTGACTAGCAGACGACCCCCCCCTGTCCCAAGTTGGGTTGTCGCCCCAGTGACTAGCAGACGACCCCCCCCCCCCCTGTCCCAAGTTGGGTTGTCGTCCCAGTGACTAGCAGACGACCCCCCCCCCTGTCCCAAGTTGGGTTGTCGCCCCAGTGACTAGCAGACGACCCCCCCCCCCCCCCTGTCCCAAGTTGGGTTGTCGTTCCAGTGACTAGCAGACCACCCGTCCTGTCCCAAGTTGGGTTGTCGTCCCAGTGACTAGCAGACCACCCCCCCCCTGTCCCAAGTTGGGTTGTCGTCCCAGTGACTAGCAGACCACCCCTCCCCTGTCCCAAGTTGTCGTCCCAGTGACTAGCAGACCACCCCCCCCCTGTCCCAAGTTGGGTTGTCGCCCCAGTGACTAGCAGACGACCCCCCCTGTCCCAAGTTGGGTTGTCGTCCCAGTGACTAGCAGACCACCCCCCCTGTCCCAAGTTGTCGTCCCAGTGACTAGCAGACCACCCCCCTGTCCCAAGTTGGGTTGTCGTCCCAGTGACTAGCAGACGAACCCCCCCTGTCCCAAGTTGGGTTGTCGTCCCAGTGACTAGCAGACGAACCCCCCCTGTCCCAAGTTGGGTTGTCGTCCCAGTGACTAGCAGACCACCAGGATCCTAGGGCCTTTGAGAGATTGGGACCCATCCTTCTAAAAGACAGTTCCACCCACAAAACAGAATCAGATTAACCTCCAAAAGCCTTTCCAAAGCTCTCACCTCCATTGCATTATATACAGTTATTCAATATATATATATTTTAAAAATCTTGCATATCTTAATTAATAAATTAATAATATGCTTAATTATGTAGGCAGTTAATGTGAAGGATTGTTTAACTATAACCAGGATTGCCTTTACAAAAATGACATTGTTTTGGCAAGAAATTATTATTTTGGCAAACAATTATTGTGATTCATCCTAGATTGTCCGTAACATCATTACTCCATAACAACATATGTGGTATACATACTGTACACACACACACACACACACACACACACACACACACACACACACACACACACACACACACACACACACACGCTGGTGCCCCAGTTGTGACCATTTTCTCAAGCATCTCTGTGCAGTCAGACCTTTGATTTTTTTGTACTACCAGGGCCACCATAATTTGCCCCCCTCTCTGTATGTCCGAGTGTGACCCCCTCCCCATGGGTTACTGCAGCTAGTGTTGCCAGCACTGCCACTGCCTGGGTGGGGGCACCCCACCGGAATTCCCACCGGCTAGGTACAAGGTCGTCAAGGTTCTCATTAGTAGCTCTGAGAAATTCCTTGTATATTATGCTCACCCATTCGGGGGCTTTGGCTTTGTTGGACCAACCCTGCCAAGCAGGCTCAGAGTCTAGAGGGGGCGGTGCTGCTTTAGTGGGTCTCTGACCGCAAATATCTTTCTGTCTTGGCTGCTTATAGGCTACTTACAGTAGGCCCATAAAACAGATAAGGACTTCACCTAAGTGTAAGGGGTCGCTCAGGTGGTTGTCTAGGATACAGGGTTGGGGACCGTTCCACCATGACAGGACATTAAATAAATAAACAATATTTATAATCTATTGTAAAATGTATATCCCATATCTGCACTAAATAGAAAGCTCTCTCTGTTACAACTCGCAGACACACATGGGCTCTGGGATTTGTAACCATTTTCCTTTTTCACTCACTTCAACTCCACATTTTTCCAAACGCAAAAAACCCAAACCCCACCTTCCATCATAATACAACGGCACATACCCACATACTGTGACTTCTAAGTCCTCTGTTTGCTGGGTTTTTATCCCTACCATGTTGATTCGTACCTAATTTCGTGCTTTTGAGTACTTTTGTGTTCCAGTTCCTTATATATGAAGATGTACAGTTGAAGTCGAATGTTTACATACACAGGTTGGAGTCATTTAAACTCGTTTTTCAACCACTCCACAAATTTCTTTTTAACAAACTATACTATTGGCAAGTCGTTTAGGACATCTACTTTGTGCATGACACAAGTCATTTTTCTAACAATTGTTTACAGACAGATTATTTCACTTATAATTAATTCACTGTATCACAATTCCAGTGAGTCAGACGTTTACATACACTAAGTTGACTGAGCCTTTAAACAGCTTGGAAAATTCCAGAAAATTATGTCATGGCTTTAGAAGCTTCTGATAGGCTAATTGACATCATTTGAGTCAATTGGAGGCGTACCTGTGGATGTATCAGTTCTTCTAATTGGGTCTTTTATCTATTCTTAAATACTATCAATAGAAAGTGGAATACTATTTTTACAAAATTCCCTATCTTGAACTGTATACTGTATTTGGAGTTAATTTCTTTATCAATTGTTGTATTTTATTGTTGTATTTTATTGTTAACCTTCCAACAGGACAATGACCCTAATGACCCTTGTCTTGGCTCACAGCCAAGACAACGCAAGAGTGGCTTCAGGACAAGTCTATGAATGTCCTTAAGTGACCCAGCCAGAGCCTGGACTTGAACCCGATGGAACATCTCTGGAGAGACCTGTAAATAGCTGTGCAGCGATTCTCCCCATCTAACCTGACAGAGCTTGAGAGGATCTGCAGAGTAGAATGGGAGAAACTCCCCAAATACTGGTGTGCCAAGCTTGTAGCGTCATACCCAAGAAGACTCGAGGCTGTAATCGCTGCCAAAGGTGCTTCAACAAAGTACTGACTAAAAGGTCTGAATACTTATGTAAATGTGATATTTCAGTTTTGTATTTTGCAAACGTTAATAAAAACCTGTTTTTGCTTTGTCATTATAGGGTATTGTGTGTAGATTGATGAGGGGAAAAAGCGAATTAATACATTTTAGAATAAGGCTGTAACGTAACAAAATGTGGAAAAAGTGAAGGGGTCTGAATACTTTCCGAATAGCATGTATAAAATAATAAAGGAAAATATATAAAAAAAACAATGAACATATATAGGCCCTAATTTTCTGTTAGTTTCCAGATGATTCTACATGTTGAACCATTCAAACATCCACACCCAGCAGGTGATATCTAACACACCATGGCTACCCAATGCTTTCAGTCGTTCATCTTGGCTATGTGTCTGACCACTAAGATTAAAGAGAGGCTTTAAAGCACCGAGTGTGTCCTAAACAGGATGTTTGTATTCATGTGAGAAACGTTGTGTTCAAAGGGGTCGTGACAGAGGAAACATGGTGCAGTATATTTTCAGAAATGTATGTGTTCCTCCTGTCAGTGGATTATCAACCACAACAGGATCCCTGCAAATAACTGTGCTTATATTCTCTCTACATATCTTACCTTTATTTAACTAGGCAAGTCAGTTAAGAACAAATTCATATTTACAATGACATCCAAGGAACAGTGGGTTAACTGCCTTATTCAGGGGCAGAACAACAGATTTTTACCTTGTCAGCTCGGGGATTCGATCTAGCAACCTTTCGGTTACTGGCCCAACCGCCCCTTACAAACAATACGTGGAGATTTCAGGCTTCAGGGAGTCCTTGAATAAAGGCCTCTCAGAGTAGGAATGCTGATCTAGGATCTCTGTTTTGCCATTTAGATCATAAAGAGTACACGGGTAAGATTTGTCAAACATTTGCACCTCTGAACAGAGTTAGCATATTCGCTTGCTAGCACAACATACTGTAGCTAGCTAAGGACACAGCATTAACTCAGCATGGAAATGAATCCATTGTGATTGAACTACAACATTAATATACTGTAACGACCGTGGGTTTATAAGAGCGGGAAATCGACTCTGCCGCACGAGCTTGCTTTTACGGCACAGTCGATAGCGCGCCGGACCCTCGGGCTAGAAGGTGGAGGGTTCGAGACCTGCCCCCTGCTGTTACATTACAGTACTGTAAGTGGTTAGCTAGCTTGGAGGAAGTATTTAGTGTTATGTGCATTTAGCTAGCTACCATCCCACAGCCTACGTTGTATATGAAGTGAGACTGGATCTGGATGTAGAAAGGAAATGCCCTATTTATACATTTAGAAACGGCAGGTGTCGTCGCTACCAAGTCAGCACACAGGAGGTACCGCTTTGGTTCTAGCAAGAGAAGGAACGGCCTCCCACTGTAATAAGTACATATCGGCAGTGAGCCCAGGCCTCACCCCAGTACAGAGATACTACACTGAGATGGTAACAAGAGCCCAGGCCTCACCCCAGTACAGAGATCCTCCACTGAGATGGTAACAAGAGCCCAGGCCTAACCCCAGTACAGATATACTACACTGAGATGGTAATGACAGCCCAGGACTCACCCCAGTACAGATATACTACACTGAGATGGTAATGACAGCCCACGCCTCACCCCAGTACAGAGATACTACACTGAGATGGTAACAAGAGCCCAGGCTTTACCCCAGTACAGAGATACTACACTGAGATGGTAACAAGAGCCCAGGCCTAACCCCAGTACAGAGATACTACACTGAGATGGTAATGACAGCCCAGGCCTCACCCCAGTACAGAGATACTACACTGAGATGGTAACAAGAGCCCAGGCTTTACCCCAGTACAGAGATACTACACTGAGATGGTAATGACAGCCCAGGACTCACCCCAGTACAGAGATACTACACTGAGATGGTAATGAGAGCCCAGGACTCACCCCAGTTCAGAGATACTACACTGAGATGGTAATGACAGCCCAGGACTCACCCCAGTTCAGAGATACTACACTGAGATGGTAATAACAGCCCAGGACTCACCCCAGTTCAGAGATACTACACTGAGATGGTAATGACAGCCCAGGACTCACCCCAGTACAGAGATACTACACTGAGATGGTAATGACAGCCCAGGACTCACCCCAGTACAGAGATACTACACTGAGATGGTAACAAGAGCCCAGGCTTTACCCCAGTACAGAGATACTAAACTGAGATGGTAATGAGAGCCCAGGCCTAACCCCAGTACAGAGATCCTAAACTGAGATGGTAACAAGAGCCCAGGCCTCACCCCAGTACAGAGATACTAAACTGAGATGGTAACAAGAGCCCAGGCCTCATCCCAATACAGAGATACTCCACTGAGATGGTAACAAGAGCCCAGGCCTCACCCCAGTACAGAGATACTCCACTGAGATGGTAACAAGAGCCCAGGCCTCACCCCAGTACAGAGATACTCCACTGAGATGGTAATGAGAGCCCAGGACTCACCCCAGTTCAGAGATACTACACTGAGATGGTAATGAGAGCCCAGGACTCACCCCAGTACAGAGATACTACACTGAGATGGTAATGACAGCCCAGGACTCACCCCAGTTCAGAGATACTCCACTGAGATGGTAACAAGAGCCCAGGCTTTACCCCAGTACAGAGATACTCCACTGAGATGGTAACAAGAGCCCAGGACTCACCCCAGTACAGAGATACTACACTGAGATGGTAATAACAGCCCAGGCCTAACCCCAGTACAGAGATCCTACACTGAGATGGTAATGACAGCCCAGGCCTCACCCCAGTACAGAGATACTACACTGAGATGGTAACAAGAGCCCAGGCTTTACCCCAGTACAGAGATACTACACTGAGATGGTAATGACAGCCCAGGACTCACCCCAGTACAGAGATACTACACTGAGATGGTAATGAGAGCCCAGGACTCACCCCAGTTCAGAGATACTACACTGAGATGGTAATGACAGCCCAGGACTCACCCCAGTTCAGAGATACTACACTGAGATGGTAATAACAGCCCAGGACTCACCCCAGTTCAGAGATACTACACTGAGATGGTAATGACAGCCCAGGACTCACCCCAGTACAGAGATACTACACTGAGATGGTAATGACAGCCCAGGACTCACCCCAGTACAGAGATACTACACTGAGATGGTAACAAGAGCCCAGGCTTTACCCCAGTACAGAGATACTAAACTGAGATGGTAATGAGAGCCCAGGCCTAACCCCAGTACAGAGATCCTAAACTGAGATGGTAACAAGAGCCCAGGCCTCACCCCAGTACAGAGATACTAAACTGAGATGGTAACAAGAGCCCAGGCCTCATCCCAATACAGAGATACTCCACTGAGATGGTAACAAGAGCCCAGGCCTCACCCCAGTACAGAGATACTCCACTGAGATGGTAACAAGAGCCCAGGCCTCACCCCAGTACAGAGATACTCCACTGAGATGGTAATGAGAGCCCAGGACTCACCCCAGTTCAGAGATACTACACTGAGATGGTAATGAGAGCCCAGGACTCACCCCAGTACAGAGATACTACACTGAGATGGTAATGACAGCCCAGGACTCACCCCAGTTCAGAGATACTCCACTGAGATGGTAACAAGAGCCCAGGCTTTACCCCAGTACAGAGATACTCCACTGAGATGGTAACAAGAGCCCAGGACTCACCCCAGTACAGAGATACTACACTGAGATGGTAATGAGAGCCCAGGACTCACCCCAGTACAGAGATACTACACTGAGATGGTAACAAGAGCCCAGGCTTTACCCCAGTACAGAGATACTCCACTGAGATGGTAACAAGAGCCCAGGACTCACCCCAGTACAGAGATACTACACTGAGATGGTAATGACAGCCCAGGACTAACCCCAGTACAGAGATACTACACTGAGATGGTAATGAGAGCCCAGGACTCACCCCAGTACAGAGATACTACACTGAGATGGTAACAAGAGCCCAGGCCTAACCCCAGTACATAGATCCTAAACTGAGATGGTAACAAGAGCCCAGGCCTCACCCCAGTACAGAGATACTACACTGAGATGGTAATAACAGCCCAGGCCTAACCCCAGTACAGAGATCCTACACTGAGATGGTAACAAGAGCCCAGGCTTCACCCCAGTACAGAGATACTACACTGAGATGGTAATGAGAGCCCAGGCCTAACCCCAGTACAGAGATCCTAAACTGAGATGGTAACAAGAGCCCAGGCTTCACCCCAGTACAGAGATCCTAAACTGAGATGGTAACAAGAGCCCAGGCTTCACCCCAGTACAGAGATCCTAAACTGAGATGGTAACAAGAGCCCAGGCTTCACCCCAGTACAGAGATCCTAAACTGAGATGGTAACAAGAGCCCAGGCTTCACCCCAGTACAGAGATCCTAAACTGAGATGGTAACAAGAGTTACCATCTCTTGTTACCACCCAGTACAGAGACATAAGAAGCCACACTCAGTTTAACTTAATAACTTTTGAATGAACTTACTTCAAAATGCTATTAGTCTGCTGTTTATATACAGGATTTCCATCTACCTTTGTTTTACGATCCATTCACCTGTTCCATAGGGGCCAAACATCTCTTTGGGAAGGTTGCCTTGACTTTTCATTCACCTCTATTTAACTGCATCTGACAAACCTCTTTGTTGCTTTTCCCCGTGAAGTACTTTGTCTACCAATTAGTCACGTAATCTCTCTCTCTCTCACAAGAAATCCGTTTCTGTGGAAAGGTCTTCTGACTCAGGTTTCTCTGTGTAAACACACAGACTATCTCGAGTGATATTCTATCTCAATAGGCAGTAGTGGACGTCGTGATATTTGAAAGTCGCAGCAAGACAAGACGTTATTCAACAGTATGAGGTAGTGTCATAAGAAGCACTTTTCCAAAGCAGACAATTAGACTTACAGTGCAAATCAGAAAGTATTCATATTGCTTGACGTATTCCACATGTTGTTGCGTTCAAGTTTAAATTCAACATTTATTAATCTCACCTATCTACACACAATATCCCATAATGACAAATTCAAAACATTTGAGCAAATGTATTGAAAATGAAAAACAGAAATACAATATCTAATTTACATAAGTATTCACACCCCTGAGTCAATACTTTGTAGAAGCACCTTTGGCAGCGATTACAGTTGTGAGTCTTTCTGGGTAAGTCTCTTAAGAGCTTTCCACACCTGGATTGTACAGAATTTGCCCATTATTCTATTCAAAATTATTCAAGCTTTGTCAAATTGATTGTTGGTCATTGCTAGGCAACCATTTTCAGATCTTGTCACATATTTTCAAGTAGATTTAAATCAAAACTGTAACTCGTACACACAGGAACATTCACTGTCTTCTTGGTAAGCAACTCCAGTGTATATTTGGCCTCATGTTTTGTGTTATTGTCCGGCTGAAAGGTGAATTAATCTCCCAGTGTCTGGTGGGATGCAGACTGAACCAGGTTTTCCTCTAGGATTTTACCTGTGCTTAGCTCCATTACGATTATTTTTTTATCCTGAAAAACTCACCAGTCCAATGACACGCAATCCCATAACATGATGCAGCTACCACTATGCTTGAAAATATGGAGAGTGGTACTCAGTAATGTCATATTGGATTTGCCCCAAACATGAGACCTTGTATTCCACAGTTTTACTTCAGTGCCTTATTGCAAACAGAATGCATTTTTTTGTATATTATTTATTCTGTACAGGTTTCCTTCTTTTCACTCTGTCAATTAGGTTACTATTGTGGAGTAATTACAATGTTGTTGACACATTCTCAGTTATCTCCTATCACAGCCATTAAACTCTGTAACTGTTTTAAGGTTAAAAAATGGCCTTCCTCTCTGTACTGATACGCCATCCAACGTGTAAATAATCACTTCACCATGCTCAAAGGGATATTTAATGTCTGCTTTTAAATGTTTTACCCATCTAAAAAATGTAGATGCCCTTCTTTGCGAGGCATTGGAAAACCTCCCTGGTCTTTGTGGTTGAATCTGTGTTTGAAAATTCACTGCTCGACTGAGGGACCTTATAGATTATTGTGTGTGTGGATTACAGAGATGAGGTAGTCATTCAAAAATCATGTTAAACACTATTATTGCACACAGAGTGAATCCATGAGACTTATTATGTGACTTGTTAAGCACATTTGTACTCCTGAACGTATTTACGCTTGTCTAAACAAAGGGGTTGAATAGTTACTGAATCAAGACATTTCAGCTTTTCATTTTTTATGAATTTGTAAAACTGTCTCAAAACATCATTCCACTTTGACATTATGGGGTATTGTCAATTTCATCCAGTTTATATTCAGGCCGTAACAACAAAATGTGGGAAAAGACAAAGGGTGTGAATACTTTCTCAAGACAATATACATGGATGGTCTCAAGTCCAGTGTGAGTTGAACAAGACCTCTGCTGTTTTCACATTGAGGAGTCAGAGAGGGAGATACACAGAAACACACACACACGCACGCACGCACGCACGCACGCACGCACGCACGCACACACACACACACACACACACACACACACACACACACACACACACACACACACACACACACACACACACACACACACACACACACACACACACACACACACACACAATGGCAAGTTTCTCCAACACTATGACTCACAAGGCTCTACTAAATAAAAAACACGCCCCCCCCCCCCCCCCCCCCCCCAATCCAACTCCTCCACATCTCCCTCAACGTCCATCTACAATGCTCCTCTCTGTCGGCAGACAACCACACAGGGGGAGCCATCACAAAAGACAGTCTCTGTAAGCAGTAGGAGAGAAGAGGCCCTGGCGAGCTAAGTTACTGCATCTCAGTGCTAGAGGTGTCACTACAGACTCTGGTTCGATTCCAGGCTGTATCACAACACCGGCTGGGCGGTGCACAATTGGCCCAGTGTTGTCTGGGTAAGGCCGTCATTGTAAATATGAATTTGTTCTTAACTGACTTGCCTGGTTAAATAAAATAATAAAGACCCGAGCAGGGGTCTGTCTTGTACAAGATAGTCTCTGTTAGCAGTAGCGGGTGGGGGGGTCTGTCTTGTGTAAGACAAATGGCCTGTGTTTTGGTCCTCTTCAAATCTCTCTTGTCATTGAACGGCTAGAGACCCAAACACACAGCGAGAAGCCTTTACCCCTCCTTCTCCTCTCATTCACATGCCTCAGACCCAGACAGCTCCTCTGTATCGTCTCATGGTGAGATTGACAGCACCAGAGGAGAGGAGAGATAGGGAAAAGAGTAGTTTGAGTTAACAGAGGATAGTCCTTTTGTGGAACAAACTCTAGTCTTCACTGTAGACAGCATAGATAGAGAACATGTATTTCTTTGGCAGACAGCTTGATTACTACACAGCGAGAATCCTTACCCTCCTTTTCACTCTGACAGACACAGTCACAGTCATATCCAGTCCTGTAGACTATGAACAGTTAGCAGAGAAGCCCTGCTGAAGGCTCTGCCTCCGTTCACCTCCCTAAATCCTTCCCACGCCGCATGGGGCTTTTGGGAGAAGGGGGGAGAGGGAGGGGGGAGGGTTGCGTCCAAAACGGCACTACTTTTGACCACAGTACTATGAGGAATAGGGTTCCATTTGGGGTTTAGACCACAGTACTACGAGAAATAGGGTTCCATTTGTTTTGTTTTCTATCTTGTAGGAGACCACCCACAGGCTCTTCAACTCTCCTGAGAGACAGAGTCCACCCACAGGCCCTTCAACTCTCCTAAGAGACAGAGACCACCCGCAGGCTCTTCAACTCTCCTAAGAGACAGAGACCACCCGCAGGCTCTTCAACTCTCCTGAGAGACAGAGTCCACCCGCAGGCCCTTCAACTCTCCTAAGAGACAGAGTCCACCCGCAGGCTCTTCGACTCTCCTAAGAGACAGAGACCACCCGCAGGCTCTTTGACTCTCCTAAGAGACAGAGACCACCCACAGGCTCTTTGACTCTCCTGAGAGACAGAGACCACCCGCAGGCTCTTTGACTCTCCTAAGAGACAGAGACCACCCGCAGGCTCTTTGACTCCTAAGAGACAGAGACCACCCGCAGGCTCTTTGACTCTCCTAAGAGACAGAGACCACCCGCAGGCTCTTCAACTCTCCTAAGAGACAGAGACCACCCGCAGGCTCTTTGACTCTCCTGAGAGACAGAGACCACCCGCAGGCTCTTTGACTCTCCTGAGAGACAGAGACCACCCGCAGGTTCTTTAACTCCTAAGAGACAGAGACCACGCACAGGCTCTTCAACTCTCCTAAGAGACAGAGACCACCCGCAGGCTCTTTGACTCCTAAGAGACAGAGACCACCCACAGGCTCTTCAACTCTCCTAAGAGACAGAGACCACCCACAGGCTCTTTGACTCTCCTAAGAGACAGAGTCCACCCACAGGCTCTTCAACTCTCCTAAGAGACAGAGACCACCCACAGGCTCTTTGACTCTCCTAAGAGACAGAGACCACCCACAGGCTCTTCAACTCTCCTAAGAGACAGAGACCACCCGCAGGCTCTTTGACTCTCCTAAGAGACAGAGACCACCCACAGGCTCTTTGACTCTCCTGAGAGACAGAGACCACCCACAGGCTCTTTGACTCTCCTGAGAGACAGAGACCACCCGCAGGCTCTTTGACTCTCCTAAGAGACAGAGACCACCCGCAGGCTCTTTGACTCCTAAGAGACAGAGACCACCCGCAGGCTCTTTGACTCTCCTAAGAGACAGAGACCACCCGCAGGCTCTTCAACTCTCCTAAGAGACAGAGACCACCCGCAGGGTCTTTGACTCTCCTGAGAGACAGAGACCACCCGCAGGCTCTTTGACTCTCCTGAGAGACAGAGACCACCCGCAGGTTCTTTAACTCCTAAGAGACAGAGACCACGCACAGGCTCTTCAACTCTCCTAAGAGACAGAGACCACCCTCAGGCTCTTTGACTCCTAAGAGACAGAGACCACCCACAGGCTCTTCAACTCTCCTAAGAGACAGAGACCACCCACAGGCTCTTTGACTCTCCTGAGAGACAGAGACCACCCACAGGCTCTTCAACTCTCCTAAGAGACAGAGACCACCCGCAGGCTCTTTGACTCTCCTAAGAGACAGAGACCACCCACAGGCTCTTCAACTCTCCTGAGAGACAGAGACCACCCACAGGCTCTTTGACTCTCCTGAGAGACAGAGACCACCCGCAGGCTCTTTGACTCTCCTAAGAGACAGAAACCACCCGCAGGCTCTTTGACTCTCCTGAGAGACAGAGACCACCCACAGGCTCTTCAACTCTCCTAAGAGACAGAGACCACCCACAGGCTCTTTGACTCTCCTGAGAGACAGAGACCACCCACAGGCTCTTTGACTCTCCTGAGAGACAGAGACCACCCACAGGCTCTTTGAGTCTCCTGAGAGACAGAGACCACCCGCAGGCTCTTTGACTCCTAAGAGACAGAGACCACCCGCAGGCTCTTTGACTCTCCTAAGAGACAGAGACCACCCGCAGGCTCTTCAACTCTCCTAAGAGACAGAGACCACCCGCAGGGTCTTTGACTCTCCTGAGAGACAGAGACCACCCGCAGGCTCTTTGACTCTCCTGAGAGACAGAGACCACCCGCAGGTTCTTTAACTCCTAAGAGACAGAGACCACGCACAGGCTCTTCAACTCTCCTAAGAGACAGAGACCACCCTCAGGCTCTTTGACTCCTAAGAGACAGAGACCACCCACAGGCTCTTCAACTCTCCTAAGAGACAGAGACCACCCACAGGCTCTTTGACTCTCCTGAGAGACAGAGACCACCCACAGGCTCTTCAACTCTCCTAAGAGACAGAGACCACCCGCAGGCTCTTTGACTCTCCTAAGAGACAGAGACCACCCACAGGCTCTTCAACTCTCCTGAGAGACAGAGACCACCCACAGGCTCTTTGACTCTCCTGAGAGACAGAGACCACCCGCAGGCTCTTTGACTCTCCTAAGAGACAGAAACCACCCGCATGCTCTTTGACTCTCCTGAGAGACAGAGACCACCCACAGGCTCTTCAACTCTCCTAAGAGACAGAGACCACCCACAGGCTCTTTGACTCTCCTGAGAGACAGAGACCACCCACAGGCTCTTTGACTCTCCTGAGAGACAGAGACCACCCACAGGCTCTTTGAGTCTCCTGAGAGACAGAGACCACCCACAGGCTCTTTGAGTCTCCTGAGAGACAGAGACCACCCACAGGCTCTTCGACTCTCCTGAGAGACAGAGACCACCCGCAGGCTCTTTGACTCTCCTGAGAGACAGAGACCACCCGCAGGCTCTTTGACTCTCCTGAGAGACAGAGACCACCCGCAGGCTCTTTGACTCTCCTGAGAGACAGAGACCACCCACAGGCTCTTCAACTCTCCTAAGAGACAGAGACCACCCACAGGCTCTTTGACTCTCCTAAGAGACAGAGACGACCCGCAGGCTCTTCCACTCTCCTGAGAGACAGAGACCACCCGCAGGCTCTTTGACTCCTAAGAGACAGAGACAGATCTATGTGATTACTGGAGTTCAAAGAACATCACCAGAGGCGTAGAACAGTAATCAGAAAGTATTGAACGCAGTCATGACTATCTATCTAAAGCGTGGAAACGGGTTCATTCATCTTCCCACTGTCTTTGTCAGTGTCTGAGAGTCTGCCAAAAGCTACAATTATTTAATATCAGCAAAATTATCATATAAAATGTAAAATCATTATTTTATTCCATATTTCACATATGTTTGTGTTTTGTTTGTGTGTGTGTGTGTGTGTGTGTGTGTGTGTGTGTGTGTGTGTGTGTGTGTGTGTGTGTGTGTGTGTGTGTGTGTGTGTGTGTGTGTGTGTGTGTGTGTGTGTGTGTGTGTGTGTGTGTGTGTGTGTGTGTGTGTGTGTGTGTGTGTCGTACATTCAACCTCCATGGAGCCTTTTACGTAGGAACTGTGCACACTTTGGAGAGATGTTTGGCCACTTGGAGACACCCGTTAGTCCTCTCACTCAAACCCTTGTAACAATGTATGTGTCACCTGCCCCACATTTTACAGAAATAGCCTTTATGTTACTGAATGTATTCAGAGAATTTTACAGATTTTTGTTATCAACAAATGCAGCGAAAAGTACGATGAATGTAAAACGCATATAAAATCAACAGTGTAATGTTTGGATTCAGTCTCGTGTCAGGTGCTCTGTGGTGTCTTCACCTTTGACCTTTGGTCTAATCATTTCCCCACTATCTCCAAACTGTTCCCTTTCATTTGCTATCATGGTTACGCATACGCTTTTCACATTTATTCTACAGGAAACTTTTCAACTAAGACCTATAGGCCAATTCACATGGGTCTAAAGGGTTAAACTAAGGTGATTCCTTCTGTATCTGACGGTTCCGTATGTGATTTGTCTCCTGGAACGTGTCCTTAATTCACACAATCACTTACACAGTGTAACACGCCTATGCAGTAAGTTTTAAGGACTTGAATGAATAGGTTGTCACAGAAAACAACATAAGCCTTATATTTTACGGTATTCAGAACGAATAGGCCTCCTTGTAACTTGGGTTTTATGAATTTATGGTCGTTGAAATTATGACATAATGTTAACTTTCCAAAGGCTACTGTAATTCTGGATAAAGGTTGATAATGTGGACAGACACTCTACAGACCCTGACCATCAATATCTGACTAATAACAAAGAGCTGTAGCAGGGAGAGACACTCTACAGACCCTGACCATCAATATCTAACTAATAACAAAGAGCTGTAGCGAGACAGACACTCTACAGACCCTGACCATCAATATCTAACTAATAACAAAGAGCTGTAGAGGGGGAGACACTCTGCAGACCCTGACCATCAATATCTAACTAATAACAAAGAGCTGTAGGAGGGAGAGACACTCTACAGACCCTGACCATCAATATCTAACTAATAACAAAGAGCTGTAGGAGGGAGAGACACTCCACAGACCCTGACCATCAATATCTAACTAATAACAAAGAGCTGTAGAGAGACAGACACTCTACAGACCCTGACAATCAATATCTAACTAATAACAAAGAGCTGTAGAGAGACAGACACTCTACAGACCCTGACCATCAATATCTAACTAATAACAAAGAGCTGTAGAGAGACAGACACTCCACAGACCCTGACCATCAATATCTAACTAATAACAAATAGCTGTAGGAGGGAGAGACACTCTACAGACCCTGACCATCAATATCTAACTAAAAACAATGAGCTGTAGAGAGACAGACACTCTACAGACCCTGACCATCAATATCTAACTAATAACAAAGAGCTGTAGAGAGACAGACACTCTACAGACCCTGACCATCAATATCTAACTAATAACAAAGAGCTGTAGGAGGACAGACACTCTACAGACCCTGACCATCAATATCTAACTAATAACAAAGAGCTGTAGAGAGACAGACACACCACAGACCATCAATATCTGACTAACAACAAAGGGCTAAAGAGAGACAGAGAGGCCAGCAGACTACTATCAGGCTTTCAGACAAGAAACGATTAAGGCTATGCCCCAAAATCGCACCCTATTCCTTATATAGTGCACTACTTTTGCCCAGGGCCCTATGGCACCCTATTCCTTATATAGTGCACTACTTTTGCCCAGGGCCCTATGGCACCCTATTCCCTATATAGTGCACTACTTTTGCCCAGGGCCCTATGGCACCCTATTCCCTTTATAGTGCACTACTTTTGCCCAGGGCCCTATGGCACCCTATTCCCTTTATAGTGCACTACTTTTGCCCAGGGCGCTATGGCACCCTATTCCCTATATAGTGCACTACTTTTGCCCAGGGCCCTATGGGGGAATCGGGTCATAACACATCTTGGAACATCCCTTTGTCTGAGGGATGTGTTGAATTCAGGCCATAGACCCTGGTCAAAACTAGTGCACTAAATTCTACTTGTACAAAATAACTACAAAATAACTTACCTTCACCCCCACACATTGACTAGGTACCGGTACCCCATGTATATAGCCTCGTTATTGTTATTTCTATTGTGTTACTTTTTATATTAATTTGACTATTTTTACTTTAGTTTATTTTCTAAATATTTTCTTAACTCTATTTTTATTAAACTGTTTGTTGGTTAAGGGCTTGTAAGTAAGCATTTTACTGTAAAGTCTACACTTGTTTTGTATTCGAAGCTTGTAACTAATAAAGTTTGATTAGATTTGACTATATAGGGGAATAGGGTGCCATGTGGAACACGATCCTTTGTTTCAGAAAAGCCACTAACTGTTCCATTTGCTGTTAGGGTTTTGTGAGAAATAGCTGGTGTCAGAATAGATACTGGACCAGGCTGACCCCACTAGGTCAGTCTCTCCAGGCCCCTCTTCCATCGTTACAAACAGACAAATGAGATAGATGAAGTTATATGTAACAAGATCCTATTTCTGTGATTCATAGACAGTGACCAATCTGACAATAAGTCAATCTGACAACGCTAGTCTAGCTACCAGACCTCGGGTTGAAATGGGATTTGTTTTTCTTTCTCATATAATTTAGCTGTGCTTGATAGAGCTTGCCTGGCACAATGGAAAACTAAGGAAACTAAGTTGTCCTCAAAAATACAAACCCTGACAATCTGGCATTCCATGCAGGCTCAAATAAATGCTTAAAGTATGAGAAGAAAACGAATTCTGTTTAAATCCAGGTCTGAATGATACGAATACTGTTTAAATCCAGGTCTGAATGACACGAATACTGTTTAAATCCAGGTCTGAATGATACTAATACTGTTTAAATCCAGGTCTGAATGACACTAATACTGTTTAAATCCAGGTCTGAATGACACTAATACTGTTTAAATCCAGGTCTGAATGACACTAATACTGTTTAAATCCAGGTCTGAATGACACTAATACTGTTTAAATCCAGGTCTGATGATACTAATACTGTTTAAATCCAGGTCTGAAAAATTGCCACCCAAACCATAGACTGTTCACTCTGCTACCGTCCGGCAAACGGTACCGGAGCATTGGCTCTTGGACCAACAGGCTTCGAGACAGCTTCTACCCACAAACCATAAGACTTCTAAATAGCCAGACTGCTTAATAGTTAATTAATGGTACCTGAACATATCTCAAAGTGGCCAATAAAAAGAGAAGATTAAGATGGGCAAAAGAACACAGACACTGGACAGAGGAACTCTGCCTCCAGCATCCTGGAGTCGCCTCTTCCCTATTGACGTTGAGACTGGTGCAAACTGTAAAGACGGCGTCGAAGAACATGGCTGATGTTTTACAATCTCCCAACCAATTGTTTTATTGTGAAACAAACAAGAAATAAGACAAAAAAAACAGAAAACTTGAGTGTGCATAACTATTCACTTCCCCCCCAAAGTCAATACTTTGTAGAGCCACCTTTTGTAGCAATTACAGCTGCAAGTATCTTGGGGTATGTCTCTATAAGCTTAGCACATCTAGCCACTGGGATGTTTGCCCATTCTTCAAGGCAAAACTGTTCCAGCTCCTTCAAGTTGGATGGGTTCCGCTGGTGTACAGCAATCTTCAAGTCATACCACAGATTCTCAATTGGATTGAGGTCTGGGCTTTGACCAGGCCATTCCAAGACATTTAAGTGTCTCCCCTTAAACCACTCAAGTGTTGCTTTAGCAGTATGCTTAGGGTCATTGTCTTGGTGGAAGGTGAACCTCCACCCCAGTCTCAAATCTCTGGAAGACTGAAACAGGTTTCTCTCAAGAATTTCCCAGTATTTAGTGCTATCCATAATTTCTTCAATTCTGACCCGTTTTCCAGTCCCTGCCAATGAAAAACATCCCCACAGCATGATGCTGCCACCACCATGCTTCACTGTGGGGATGGTATTCTCGGGGTGATGAGAGGTGTTGGGTTTGCGCCAGACATAGCGTTTTCTTTGATGGCCAAAAAGCTCAATTTTAGTCTCATCTGACCAGAGTACCTTCTTCAATATGTTTGGGGAGTCTCCTACATGCCTTTTGGCAAACACCAAAACATGTTTGTCCTGAATTTAGAGCTTGTAACATACCTTACTGTCAACTCCACCACACAATGTCCGTTTCCGAGACACAATGGCCAACGGTTTCGGTGTATTAAAGTCTCCCATGGAGGAAATAAAGAAAGATAAACAAATCAACAGGAAGTGTAAACACATACATGGTAGGCTTCTGTCTGTCTGCACTCTCCTCCCTATTCTCTGTCTGCATTCTCCTCCTCTTCTCAGTCAAAACAACTAACGTGGGCCAACTAACAGTTGTGGTCTGCAACACAATCTCAACCTTAATCAAACTGATGAATTGTAAAGCGCCTTACCTTTCCCTCAGCTTTCAGTTTGTGAATTACCTTTTTCCCATTCATTTCCTAACGTGAGAGAGAACCCCTTCACAACGATCTCAAACTGTGGTTTTTAATACACAATGAAATGAAATAGACTACTCTTTGCTAATCAGGAGACTAGTATGTTGTGCTGGGACTGTCATTACAATTGTTTCATGGGAAACGGGAACAATGAAGTTTGTAGTGTGGCTAGCCACTGCATGGCTCTGAATACACTGTCTGAATGCAGTGTCTGAATACACTGTCTGAATACACTGTCTGAATACACTGTCTGAATGCACTGTCTGAATAAACTGTCTGAATGCAGTGTCTGAATACACTGTCTGAATACACTGTCTGAATGCAGTGTCTGAATGCAGTGTCTGAATACACTGTCTGAATGCACTGTCTGATTGCACTGTCTGAATGCAGTGTCTGAATGCAGTGTCTGAATACACTGTCTGAATACACTGTCTGAATGCAGTGTCTGAATACACTGTCTGAATGCACTGTCTGAATGCAGTGTCGGAATGCACTGTCTGAATACACTGTCTGAATGCAGTGTCGGAATGCACTGTCCGAATGCAGTGTCTGAATGCAGTGTCTGAATACACTGTCTGAATGCAGTGTCTGAATGCATTGTGCTGTCAAAGCTACTACACACTTTCGGAGCTAACTGGTGCTCTCGAGTCGACGGCACATAGTTGTACTCATAACACAGCAGTATTCCTATCACTTTGCAATCATTTTAATTCCTTAAATGTTTGGAATTGAAATGGGATTGAACCCAACTTGAAACCCATTTATATATTATATCAGATTGGAGTTCAGATTAATTTTGACAACTAATAGATTGCTTTTTTCTAAAGCTCCGTCCCCATTCTGCATCCTAAACGTTCCCCTGTTCCTTTTATAGTGCACGGAATGGATTCCCGTTGCATCCCTTTGATATTTTTTAAGTAGAAATTGTGCACCAATATAGAATTGTAAAACCCTTTTATATTAAATGAAGTGCCCTATAATATAGACCACATGGAGAATTAAAGAAATCAGATTTTTGTTTTTTTACATGAATAAAGGCTCGCTAAAGTGCTAAAATACAGCATACCTCGGTACCTCACTTCTAGGAACACAGCGTCGCTCGGTACCTCACTGCTAGGAACACAGCGTGGCTCGGTACCTCACTTCTAGGAACACAGCGTGGCTCGGTACCTCACTGCTAGGAACACAGCGTGGCTCGGTACCTCACTTCTAGGAACACAGCGTTGCTCGGTACCTCACTGCTAGGAACACAGCGTCCCTCGGTACCTCACTGCTAGGAACACAGCGTCGCTCGGTACCTCACTGCTAGGAACACAGCGTTGCTCGGTACCTCACTGCTAGGAACACAGCGTGGCTCCGTACCTCACTTCTAGGAACACAGCGTTGCTCGGTACCTCACTGCTAGGAACACAGCGTCCCTCGGTACCTCACTGCTAGGAACACAGCGTCGCTCGGTACCTCACTGCTAGGAACACAGCGTGGCTCGGTACCTCACTTCTAGGAACACAGCGTGGCTCGGTACCTCACTTCTAGGAACACAGCGTGGCTCGGTACCTCACTTCTAGGAACACAGCGTTGCTCGGTACCTCACTGCTAGGAACACAGCGTCGCTCGGTACCTCACTGCTAGGAACACATTAACCCTCTTCATCCAAAAACGTCTCCAAGTTTCACACATCATTGTAATGTCCAAGTTGTTTTTAATTGCTTTGACAGTCATTTCTGAAGATCGTTTATTTAATGTGATTCTTTTACGTCAGTCCCTCATTTTTTAAGTTGAACCCTGTAACGTGAACTGAACTCTCATTTTATTATGGTTGAAACGAATCTCTTTAAAACTATTTTTTTTTATAAAGAAACAATGAACATCTAACAGTCATCTAACATAGTTTAGAAGCAGGTGAGCTGGTTCTAGTCTTTTTTGACCATTTTCTGGTGTTTTGTGGTGGAAAACTGAGCACTTCGAGCGTAACACGTCAACCCTGTTACTCATAGATAGACCGGCTAGAAATTTTTTTTAAATAAAAAAGATTGGTGTGAAGCTTGAATTCCATTTCAGATCCCTGTTGCACACAACCAGCTTCCATTCCTCCCGTCACGAGGGAATTGATGGCTGACCCTGTGGAGACAGCGGTGATAATGACAGTGGAGATGGATACTAGCTTGGGATTGTTATTTTTTTTAAATATTTTATTTGACCTTTATTTAACAAATTCTTATTTTTAACGACGGCCAAGGAACAGTGGGTTAACTGCCTTGTTCAGGGGTAGAACGACAGATTTTTACCTTGTCAGCTCGGGTATTCAGTCTTGCAACCTTCCGGGTTACTAGTCCAATGCTCTAACCACTAGGCTACCTGCCGCCAAAACATTAGTCAGGGAGGGAGCCAGTAGTCTATCACACGTTCACCTTATACCTTCCTCTGTCTCCTGGATTTGATAGCAAAACACAAAAAACATTACTTTTCCACTGTGGTCTACTACTCGACCCCACAAGACTTTAGGATTACATTATGACAAGGTTGGTAGGGGGTTGGTAGAGGGTTGTAGAGGGTTGTAGAGGGTTGGTAGACGGTTGGTAAGGGGTTGTAGAGGGTTGGTAGGGGGTTGGTAGGGGGTTGGTAGGGGGTTGTAGAGGGTTGGTAGGGGGTTGGTAGAGGGTTGGTAGGGGGTTGTAGAGGGTTGGTAGGGGGTTGGTAGGGGTTTGTAGGGGGTTGGTAGGGGGTTGTAGAGGGTTGTAGGGGGTTGTAGAGGGTTGTAGAGGGTTGGTAGGGGGTTGTAGAGGGTTGTAGAGGGTTGGTAGGGGGTTGGTAGGGGTTTGTAGAGGGTTGGTAGGGGGTTGGTAGGGGGTTGGTAGGGGTTGATAGGGGTTTGTAGAGGGTTGGTAGGGGTTTGTAGGGGGTTGGTAGGGGGTTGGTAGGGGGTTGGTAGGGGGTTGTAGAGGGTTGGTAGGGGGTTGGTAAGGGGTTGTAGAGGGTTGGTAGGGGGTTGTAGAGGGTTGGTAGGGGGTTGTAGAGGGTTGTAGAGGGTTGGTAGGGGGTTGTAGAGGGCTGGTAGGGGGTTGGTAGGGGGTTGTAGAGGGGTTGGTAGGGGGTTGTAGAGGGTTGGTAGGGGGTTGTAGAGTGTTGGTAGGGGGTTGTAGAGGGCTGGTAGGGGGTTGGTAGAGGGTTGGTAGGGGGTTGGTAGGGGGTTGGTAGGGGGTTGTAGGGGGTTGGTAGGGGGTTGTAGAGGGTTGTAGAGGGTTGGTAGGGGGTTGTAGAGGGTTGGTAGGGGGTTGGTAGGGGGTTGTAGAGGGTTGGTAGGGGGTTGTATAGGGTTGTAGAGGGTTGGTAGGGGGTTGGTAGGGGGTTGTAGGGGGCTGGTAGGGGGTTGTAGAGGGTTGGTAGAGGGTTGGTAGGGGGTTGTAGAGGGTTGGTAGGGGGTTGGTAGGGGGTTGTAGAGGGTTGTAGAGGGTTGGTAGGGGGTTGTAGGGGGCTGGTAGGGGGTTGGTAGGGGGCTGGTAGGGGGTTGGTAGGGGGCTGGTAGGGGGTTGGTAGGGGGTTGTAGAGGGTTGGTAGGGGGTTGGTAGGGGGTTGTAGAGGGTTGGTAGGGGGTTGGTAGGGTGTTGTAGAGGGCTGGTAGGGGGTTGGTAGGGGGTTGTAGAGGGTTGGTAGGGGGTTGTATAGGGTTGTAGAGGGTTGGTAGGGGGTTGGTAGGGGGTTGGTAGGGGGTTGTAGAGGGTTGGTAGGGGGTTGTAGAGGGTTGGTAGGGGGTTGTAGAGGGTTGGTAGGGGTTTGGTAGGGGGTTGTAGAGGGTTGGTAGGGGGTTGGTAGGGGGTTGGTAGGGGGTTGTAGGGGGTTGGTAGAGGGTTGTAGAGGGTTGGTAAGGGGTTGGTAGGGGGTTGGTAAGGGGTTGGTAGGGGGCTCGTAGGGGTTTGGTAGGGGGTTGGTAGGGGATTGGTAGGGGGTTGGTAGGGGATTGGTAGGGGGTTGTAGAGGGTTGGTAGGGGGTTGGTAGGGTTTGTAGAGGGTTGGTAGGGGGTTGGTAGAGGGTTGTAGAGGGTTGTAGAGGGTTGTAGGGGGTTGTAGAGGGTTGTAGGGGGTTGGTAGGGGTTGTAGAGGGTTGGTAGGGGGTTGGTAGGGGGTTGTAGAGGGTTGGTAGGGGGTTGGTAGGGGGTTGTAGAGGGTTGGTAGGGGGTTGTAGAGGGTTGGTAAGGGGTTGGTAGGGGGTTGGTAGGGGGTTGGTAGGGGGCTGGTAGGGGGTTGGTAGGGGGCTGGTAGGGGGTTGGTAGGGGGTTGGTAGGGGGCTGGTAGGGGGATGGTAGGGGGTTGGTAGGGGGTTGTAGAGGGTTGGTAGGGGGTTGGTAGGGGGCTGGTAGGGGGATGGTAGGGGGTTGGTAGGGGGATGGTAGGGGGTTGTAGAGGGTTGGTAGGGGGTTGTAGGGGGTTGTAGAGGGTTGTAGGGGGTTGTAGGGGGTTGTAGAGGGTTGTAGAGGGTTGTAGGGGGTTGTAGAGGGTTGTAGAGGGTTGTAGGGGGTTGTAGAGGGTTGGTAGGGGGTTGGTAGGGGGTTGTAGAGGGTTGGTAGAGGGTTGTAGAGGGTTGTAGAGGGTTGGTAGGGGGTTGGTCGGGGGTTGGTAGGGGGTTGTAGAGGGTTGGTAGGGGGTTGGTAGGGGGTTGTAGAGGGTTGGTAGGGGGTTGTAGAGGGTTGGTAGGGGGTTGGTAGGGGGTTGTAGAGGGTTGGTAGGGGGTTGGTAGGGGGTTGGTAGAGGGTTGTAGAGGGCTGGTAGGGGGTTGGTAGAGGATTGGTAGGGGGTTGGTAGGGGGTTGGTAGAGGGTTGTAGAGGGTTGGTAGGGGGTTGTAGAGGGTTGGTAGGGAGTTGGTAGGGGGTTGTAGAGGGTTGGTAGGGGGTTGTAGAGGGTTGGTAGGGGGTTGGTAGAGGGTTGTAGAGGGTTGGTAGGGGGTTGTAGAGGGTTGGTAGGGGGTTGTAGAGGGTTGGTAGGGGGTTGGTAGGGGGTTGTAGAGGGTTGGTAGGGGGTTGTAGAGGGTTTGCAGAGGTTTGGTAGGGGGTTGTAGAGGGTCGGCAAGGGACCCATTTTGTCCACAACGTTTTGCCAAAAAGCACCTGTAAGTACCTGGATGATCGTCAAGACTCCTGGAAGAATGTTCTATGGACAGATTAGTCAAAAGTATAACTTATTGGATGCCTCGAGTCCCGTTTTATTTAGCAAAAACCAAACACTGCATTCCACAGTGAAAACGTCATACCAACGGTCAAACGCGGGTGATGGTAGTAGAGATGGTTTGGGGATGCTTTGCTGCCTCAGGACCTGGACCAGTTGCCATCATTGAATGAACCATGAATTCTACAGGAGAATGTCAGGTAATATGTCTGTGAGCTGAAGTGCAAGCTGAGTCATGCAGCAAGACAATGATCCAAAAACACACAATCAATTCTACATCAGAATAGCTGAAAAGCAACACATTTTAAGTTTTGGCATGGCCTAGTCAAAGTCCAGTCCTAAATCTCCTTGAGATGTTGTGACAGGACATGAAAAGAGCAGTTCATGCTTGAAAACTGCACACATGTCACTGAGTTAAAGCAGTTCTGCAAGGAAGAGTGGGCCAACATTCCTCCACAGTGATATGAGAACCTGGTCAACAACTACAGGAAGTGTTTGGTTGTAGTCAATGTGGCACAACCAGTTATTGAGTGTAAGGGGGAAATGACTTTATCACACAGGGGGGCATTGGGTTTTGCATAACTTGTTTATTAAATAAATGAAAGAGCCTCAATATTAAGTTATTTGTTTACTCAGGTTCCCTTTATCTCTTATTAGGTTTTGGTTGAAGATCTGATAACACCCTGTGTCATAAATAGAACAAAATCAGAAAGAGGGAGAATTATTTTTTACGGCACTGTACATGGAGACACTGCAGCAACTTTGTATTTATCCTTTATCCTTCTAGGCAAGTCAGTTAAGAACAAATTCTTATTTACAATGACAGCCTACCGGGGAACAGTGGGTTAACTGCCTTGTTCAGGGGAAGAACTACAGATTTTTACCTTGTCAGCTCGGGGATTTGAGAGAGGGGGGGTTAGAGAGAGGGGGGAGGAGGGAGGGAGAGGGGGGAGGAGATAGGGGCAGGAGAGTGGGAACAGGGGGGAGGAGGGAGGAGGGAGGGGGGAGGTGGAGGAGAGAGAGCGGGGAGGAGGGAGGGGAGAGGAGAGAGGGGGGAGGAGGGGGCAGGAGAGTGGGAGCAGTGGGGGGGAGGAGGGAGGGGGGAGGAGGGGGCTGGAGAGTGAGAGGAGGGAGAGGGGGGAGGAAGAGGGGGAGAGTAATCTGGGGTTTATGGGCCTATTCACATAGCCACAGACGATAGGTAAACAGACTGATTGCATCTCAAATTGTGCCCTATTCCCTTTGTAGTGCCCTACTTTGGACCAGAAGTAGTGTTCTATTCTTAAACCTTTGACAGGGAATCATACTGAGACTAGAGCCCTGCATAAATGAATCAAACATACTGTTTATACATCATACAACATTTCAAAACATATGAAGAAAATAATTTATTAACAGAGGTCTGATCATTTCTCTGAACTGACCAAAGGGGATCAGAACATCTATTTTCAGAGAGCTCTGTAAGTTGTTCCACATACAGGGCATAAAATAACTAAAAACGGCTTTTCCCAACTTTGTGGAGACAAAAGGGCCTCCAGTGTTATCCAAACCCGAGAACGGGATTGGTAATTTGTAAGTCTACATTTAATTAATGATGATAGATACATAGGAAGCTTCTGCGTGAGTGCTTTGTAGATAAATAAGATAATGCTGCTTTATCCTTACATACAAAGTGGCCCAACCCGCTTTTTGATACAAAACACAATAGTGAGTTCTAGAGTCCCCAGTAATAAATCTAAGGGAACAATGGTGAGTTCTAGAACCATCCCCAGTAATAAATCTAAGGGAACAATGGTAAGTTCTAGAACCATCCCCAGTAATAAATCTAAGGGGACAATGGTGAGTTCTAGAACCATCCCCAGTAATTAACCTAAGAGCCCAATGGTGAGTTCTAGAACCATCCCCAGTAATAAACCTAAGAGCCCAATGGTGAGTTCTAGAACCATCCCCAGTAATAAACCTCAGGGCCCAATGGTGAGTTCTAGAACCATCCCCAGTAATAAACCTAAGAGCCCAATGGTGAGTTCTAGAACCATTCCCAGTAATAAACCTAAAGGGACAATGGTGAGTTCTAGAACCATCCCCAGTAATAAACCTAAGGGGACAATGGTGAGTTCTAGAACCATCCCCAGTAATAAACCTAAGAGCCCAATGGAAAGCAGCATATATTGGTTTAAATCTGCATTATGGGACAAAGAAAAAAAGCATGCATTTTGTTTTGTTTGCATTTAGCACTAACTTTAGTTCCAATAGTGACCTCTGCAGTGCTGGAAAATTGGATTTCAAATTTGAAAAGGCTTGGCCAACCTGTATTATCTGCAAACAAATTAATATCACTTTTTTTATATAGCTTCAGCAATGTTATTTATATAGAAAGTAAACAGTAGTGGGCTGAGTATCAAAACCTTGGGGCACCCCTTTATGTAACTCAAGGAACTCAGATTGGACTCCAATATATATAGGGAATAGGGTGCCATTTGGGAAGCAGTCCATTGCTGGAGGCTGAATCAAGGGGCCAAACAGTCGAAGTGAACTGGGAGACGAAGGGTTGAGGACCTCCCGAACACAACATGCCGAGATGAAACCGGCAGCGGTACAACCGGCCGGTAGGGAGAGGGAGGGAGTGTGGCAGAGCCGGGGGAATAACTAGCTTGTTTGTTTGCCTATTAGCCTCGGTATGGTCTGGGGGAGTGGAGGGTGGAGGGGGGGGGGGGGGGAGACTGCGGAATAGCTAGCGCTAGCTTATTTGTTCGCACATTAGCCTAGCACTGGGTGTTCTGTTTGACAAATGTTTGCCAATCTTCTCTACTCCACCCCACTATCGTCAGGGGTGTCTGTCTGTGTGGTACGCATGGTGAGAAAAGACTTAGTTCCAGTCCAGGAGCCATGGCAAAGCAGCAACTCATTTAACAGTCCATCTGTAGTGGAGCGAGGAACTGAAGCTCTTAAAGACAAACTGTTTCAATGGAAGTCTTACATTAAAGTTTACACCGACGCTTATATCTAAAGTGACTTACAGTCATGCGTGAATACATTTAATGTATGGGTGGTCCCAGGAATTGAACCTTCTATCCCGGTGTTACAAGCACCGTGCTCTACCAACTAAGCTACAAAGGATCACTAACTCTTGGACGCTCTGTTGCAAAGTTAGCTATATAGGGTACAACCATCATGTGTCCTCTTTTCATAAAGTCTAATCGTCTGGATATTTGAGAGGCACAAACCTGATTCTAAATGCCTGGGTAATGGAGATTGTAGGGTTACCGTTAAGCCCTGCACAACTAACGTGCTGTTTGCCATTTAACAACAGAAATAAATTATGCTCAACTGGGACCACTGGCCGAAGTGATTTATTTTGAGAAAACACAACGCATGGAGAGTACATTATACATCTGTTACACTTACACTGGTGCCGTGACTCGTCTTCTTGTCTTCGCTGGATGTCACGTGGAGGGATCGGAGACCCGGCTTCAAGAAGTACTGTGGTTGCTGATGCACGTCAGAGGCCTATGTTTTGCATTCTGCACAAGTGGAATTCTCAGGGAGCTCCTGGTAGCATGAGTTAGTGGGGAATATAAAATATTGTTTATTAGTTGTATGTGGTGATGTTATGATTATTTAGTGATGTAATTGTGCTGTCACGCTAGTAACCTTCGGAAAGCCAATTAACGTGAGGATGATGCCATTTTCTACCACACGGTGGCGACAACTATTAAGGCGTTTCTTGTTACTTTTCTGTGTTGATTCTTGGTCTTGTTAGACAACTACAAACTTTTATTTCGAGTGCATTATGTTCAAGCTGAATGGGTATTATGTTCATATTGATTGTGATAATTTTCATTTATTTAATTTTTGGACTTAATATTTACAACAACAACAGCAACAAAAAAAAAAAAAGGTTTTAAAAAAATATTTAAAAAATGGAAAGTTTTGCGAGAGGTAGCGGTTACATTGATGCTGTTGACCCGGATCACTGGTTGCTGCGGAAAAGGTCGAAGGGGGGGGGTGAGTGTAACCGATGTGAAATGGCTAGCTAGTTAGCGGTGGTGCGCGCTTATAGCCTTTCAGTCGGTGACGTCACTTGCTCTGAGACCTTGAAGTAGTGGTTCCTTGGCTTTTGGAGCGATGGGTAACGACGCTTCGTGGGTGACTGTTGTTAATGTGTGCAGAGGGTCCCTGGTTCGCGCCCGGGTCGGGGCGAGGGGACGGTCTAAAGTTATACTGTTACATTGGTTATCTAGACCCCTCAAACTCAACTCTGGACCGCCAAGCCAGTTACAATGCGTTTTTTCATTGTTCCCCTCTAATCACGGGCTCATTTAGATCTGGGACACCAGGTGGGTGCAATTAACAATCGGTTATAGGATAAAAACACAGGCTTCGGACCTCGTAGGGTCAGAGTTCAATAACCCTGCTCTAGGCCAGTATTGGCCATTTTGTTTCGTACACATACTTTTTAAGATATGTAATAGTATCTTTAGCTGATGGAGCTACTACTTTTAATTTTCCATTCAATTCAATTATTCAATAAACTGGGACGGGTTTCCCGGAAACAGATTAATCAATTAACTGGGCGGGTTTCCCGGAAACAGATTAGGCCTAGAATCTCCATTGAAAGTGCTTTGTAGTCAAGGACTAGATTCAACCTGTGTCTAGGAAACACCCCTATATATTTGTAAAACAAATACTACAGTTTACTATAAAATACATGCTACAGTACCTTCGGGAAAGTATTCAGAACAATTGACTTGTCCACATTTTATTACGTTATAGCCTTACTCTAAAATGTATTAAATAAAATAAAAATCCTCAGCAATCTACACATAATATCCCATAGTGACAAAGTGAAAACAGTTTTTTTTTTATTCTTAGCAAATTTAAATAGAAAAAAAAAACAGAAATACATGATTTACATAAGTATTCAGACTTTGCTATGAGACTCGAAATTGAGCTCAGGTGCATCCTGTTTCCATTGATTATCCTTGACATGTTTCTACGACTTGATTGGAGTCCAACCTGTGGTAAATTTAATGGATTGGACATGATTTGGAAAGGCACACACCTGTCTATATAAGGTCCCACAGTTGACAGTGCATGTCAAAACAAAAAACCAAGCCATGAGGTCAAAGGAATTGTCCGTAGAGCTCCGAGACAGGATTGTGTCGAGGCACAGATCTGGGGAAGGTACAAAAACATTCTGCAGCGTTGAAAGTCCCGAAGAACACACACCATTCTCTGGTCTGATGAAACCAAGATTGAACTCTTTGGATGCCAAGCGTCACGTCTGGAGGAAACATGGCACCATCCCTACGGTGAACAGCATCATGCTGTGGGGATGTTTCTCAGCAGCAGAGACTGGGAGACTAGTCATGATCGAGGCAAAGATGAACGGAGCAATGTACAGAGAGATCCTTGATGAAAACCTTCTCCAGACCGCTCAGGACCTAAGTCTGGTGTGAAGGTTCACCTTCCATCAGGACGACCCTAAGCACACAGCCAACCCAACGCAAGAGTGGCTTCAGGACAAGTCTCTGAATGTCCTTGAGTGACCCAGCCAGAGCCCGGACTTGAACCCGATCGAACATCTCTGGAGAGACCTCAAAATAGCTGTGCAGCAACGCTCCCCATCCAACCTGACAGAGCTTGAGAGGATCTTCAGAGAAGGATGGAAGAAACTCCCTGAATACAGGTGTGCTAAGCTTGTAGCGTCATACCCAAGTGGACTCAAGGCTGTAATCACTGCCAAAGGTGCTTCAACAAAGTACTGAGTAAAGGGTCTGAATACTTATGTAAATGTGATATTTAAGCTATTTATACATTTGCAAACATTTCTAAAAACCTGTTTTTGCTTTGTCATTTTGGGTATTGTGTGTAGATTGATGAGGCGGAAACAATTAAAAATCCATTTTAGAATAAGGCTGTAACGTAACAAAACGTGTAAAAAGTCAAGGTACTTGTTCTCTTCCATCCGATGTTTGTTTTTTCGTCCCCTCCCTCTCTCCATCATGCTGTCCTCCTCTCCCACCCTTCAACCACTACCTTAACCTCCCTCCCTCACTCCATCTCTCATATCTCTTTCCTTCTGTCCTCCTCTGCCACTCCTCTTTCCTTATATCCTCCTCTCCCACCTCTTTCCTTCTGTCCTCCTCTCCCACCCCTCTTTCCTTCTGTCCTCCTCTCCCACCTCTTTCCTTCTGTCCTCCTCTTCCACCCCTCTTTCCTTCTGTCCTCCTCTTCCACCCCTCTTTCCTTCTGTCCTCCTCTCCCACTCCTCTTTCCTTATATCCTCCTCTCCCACTCCTCTTTCCTTATATCCTCCTCTCCCACCTCTTTCCTTCTGTCCTCATCTCCCACCCTACTTTCCTTCTGTCCTCATCTCCCACCCTACTTTCCTTCTGTCCTCATCTCCCACCCTACTTTCCTTCTGTCCTCCTCTCCCACTCCTCTTTCCTTATATCCTCCTCTCCCACTCCTCTTTCCTTATATCCTCCTCTCCCACCTCTTTCCTTCTGTCCTCATCTCCCACCCTACTTTCCTTCTGTCCTCCTCTCCCACTCCTCTTTCCTTCTGTCCTCCTCCCCCACTCCTCTTTCCTTATATCCTCCTCTCCCACCTCTTTCCTTCTGTCCTCCTCTCCCACCCCTCTTTCCTTCTGTCCTCCTCTCCCACTCCTCTTTCCTTCTGTCCTCCTCTCCCACTCCTCTTTTCTTCTGTCCTCCTCTCCCACCCCTCTTTCCTTCTGTCCTCCTCTCCCACCCCTCTTTCCTTCTGTCCTCCTCTCCCACCCCTCTTTCCTTCTGTCCTCATCTCCCACCCCTCTTTCCTTCTGTCCTCCTCTCCCACTCCTCTTTCCTTATATCCTCCTCTCCCACCTCTTTCCTTCTGTCCTCCTCTCCCACCTCATTCCTTCTGTCCTCTTCTCCCACTCCTCTTTCCTTATATCCTCCTCTCCCACCTCACCCTTCAATCACTCCCTCCTCATCCCCTATTTATTTTCTCTCTAATTGCGTACGAGGAGTGTAATTATATAGTGGCTGTACCGTGCCACTGCACACCACTAACGTCTTTCCCAATCAGTGTTCTGTGAGTTGTTAAAGCTTATGGGAGGACAGAGAGAGTGAGTTTAATAAAATATATATACACAAAAAAGTATCTTTATTTAATGAGAGTGAGAGATTGAAAGATAGAGAGAGAGAGAGAACAGAGAGAACAGAGAGAACAGAGAGAACAGAGAGAACAGAGAGAACAGAGAGAAAGAACGGGAGTGAGAGAGAGAAAAACAGGAGACAGAGAAAGAGAACATAGAGAGAGAATGGGAGTGAGAGAGAGAACGATAGGAGAGAGAGAGAGAGAGAACAGAGAGAACAGAGAGAGAGAATGGGAGTGAGAGACAGAAAGATAGGAGAGAGAGAGAACGGAAGCGAGAGAGAGAAAGACAGGAGAGAGAACAGAGAGAGAGAATGGGAGTGAGAGAAAGATAGGAGAGAGAGAGAAAGACAGGAGAGTGAACAGAGAGAGAGAATGGGAGTGAGAGAGGGAAAGAGAGAGAGAGAACAGAGAGAGAGAACAGGAGTGAGAGAAAGATAGGAGAGAGAGAGAAAGACAGGAGAGAGAACACAGAGAGAGAGAACAGGAGTGAGAGAAAGATAGGAGAGAGAGAGAGAGAGAACAGGAGTGAGAGAAAGATAGGAGAGAGAGAGAGCTGTTCTGTTCTGCAGCTCTACGCTAAAGCTCTACCCTAACCTTTACTGTAATTACGTTGATCACACAGCGGCGGGAAGCAGGAATTTGTCATTACCCGCCAATCGCCATTAAACCTGTGTGTAAAGCCGCCAGGGAACCACAACACTACCTCTGAGAACCGTGTTACACCGTGTTTTAAGAGCGATTACCTGTTGTTCCAGGGGAGAAAAGCAGGGTTTGTGCCAAAAACCCACTCTGTTTGTAATAATGGTGTTGGTTCTTTCCTCAGAAGGTTTCAGGGTAGAGACAAGAACGCAGAGCACATTCTGAATGTTGTCTTCTCCTGTTCTCACCCAGACAGCATTCCTCCTGTTCTCACCCAGACAGCATTCCTCCTGTTCTCACCCAGACAGCATTCCTCCTGTTCTCACCCAGACAGCATTCCTCATGTTCTCACCCAGACAGCATTCCTCCTGTTCTCACCCAGACAGCATTCCTCCTGTTCTCACCCAGACAGCATTCCTCCTGTTCTCACCCAGACAGCATTCCTCCTGTTCTCACCCAGACAGCATTACTCCTGTTATCACCCAGACAGCATTCCTCCTGTTCTCACCCAGACAGCATTCCTCCTGTTCTCACCCAGACAGCATTCCTCCTGTTCTCACCCAGACAGCATTCCTCCTGTTCTCACCCAGACAGCATTCCTCCTGTTCTCACCCAGACAGCATTCCTCCTGTTCTCACCCAGACAGCATTCCTCCTGTTCTCACCCAGACAGCATTCCTCCTGTTCTCACCCAGACAGCATTCCTCCTGTTCTCACCCAGACAGCATTCCTCCTGTTCTCACCCAGACAGCATTCCTCCTGTTCTCACCCAGACAGCATTCCTCCTGTTCTCACCCAGACAGCATTCCTCCTGTTCTCACCCAGACAGCATTCCTCCTGTTCTCACCCAGACAGTATTCCTCCTGTTCTCACCCAGGCAGCATTCCTCCTGTTCTCACCCAGGCAGCATTCCTCCTGTTCTCACCCAGACAGCATTCCTCCTGTTCTCATCCAGACAGCACTCCTCCTGTTCTCACCCAGACAGTATTCCTCCTGTTCTCACCCAGGCAACATTCCTCCTGTTCTCACCCAGACAGCATTCCTCCTGTTCTCACCCAGACAGCCTTCCTCCTGTTCTCACCCAGACAGCCTTCCTCCTGTTATCACCCAGACAGCACTCCTCCTGTTCTCACCCAGTCAGCATTCAATCTGTTCTCACCCAGTCAGCATTCCTCCTGTTCTCACCCAGACAGCACTCCCCCTGGTCTCACCCAGACAGCATTCCTCCTGTTCTCACCCAGACAGCATTCCTCCTGTTCTCACCCAGACAGCATTCCTCCTGTTCTCACCCAGTCAGCATTCCTCCTGTTCTCACCCAGACAGCATTCCTTCTGTTCTCACCCAGTCAGCATTCCTCCTGTTCTCACCCAGTCAGCATTCCTCCTGTTCTCACCCAGTCAGCATTCCTCCTGTTCTCACCCAGTCAGCATTCCTCCTGTTCTCACCCCTGGCAGGATTTCTCTTGTTCTCCCCCAGACAGCATTCCTCCTGTTCTCACCCATACAGCATTCCTTCTGTTCGCACCGAGACAGCATTCCTCCTGTTCTCACCCAGTCAGCATTCCTCCTGTTCTCACCCAGTCAGCATTCCTCCTGTTCTCACCCAGACAGCATTCCTCCTGTTCTCACCCAGGCAGCATTCCTCCTGTTCTCACCCAGACAGCATTCCTCCTGTTCTCACCCAGTCAGCATTCCTCCTGTTCTCACCCAGACAGCATTCCTCCTGTTCTCACCCAGACAGCATTTCTCCTGTTCCCACCCAGACAGCATTCCTCCTGTTCTCACCCAGACAGCATTCCTCCTGTTCTCACCCAGACAGCATTCCTCCTGTTCTCACCCAGACAGCATTCCTCCTGTTCTCACCCAGACAGCATTCCTCCTGTTCTCACCCAGACAGTATTCCTCCTGTTCTCACCCAGACAGCATTCCTCCTGTTCTCACCCAGGCAGCATTCCTCCTGTTCTCATCCAGACAGCACTCCTCCTGTTCTCACCCAGACAGCACTCCCCCTGGTCTCACCCAGACAGCACTCGTCCTGTTCTCACCCAGACAGCATTCCTCCTGTTCTCACCCAGTCAGCATTCCTCCTGTTCTCACCCAGACAGTATTCCTCCTGTTCTCACCCAGTCAGCATTCCTCCTGTTCTCACCCAGGCAGCATTCCTCCTGTTCTCACCCAGTCAGCATTCCTCCTGTTCTCACCCAGACAGCATTCCTCCTGTTCTCACCCAGGCAGCATTCCTCTTGTTCTCACCCAGACAGCATTCCTCCTGTTCTCACCCAGACAGCATTCCTTCTGTTCTCACCCAGGCAGCATTCCTCCTGTTCTCACCCAGTCAGCATTTCTCCTGTTCTCACCCAGACAGCACTCCTCCTGTTCTCACCCAGACAGCATTCCTTCTGTTCTCACCCAGACAGCACTCCTCCTGTTCTCACCCAGACAGCATTCCTTCTGTTCTCACCCAGACAGCATTCCTCCTGTTCACTGCAGAGTTCCATGACTGCAGAGTTCCAGCTTCAATACCAGTTTGTAGGCCTACGCTGCAGAGTTCCAGCTTCAGTACCAGTTTGTAGGCCTACACTGCAGAGTTCCAGCTTCAATACCAGTTTGTAGGCCTACACTGCAGAGTTCCAGCTTCAATGCCAGTTTGTAGGCCTACGCTGCAGAGTTCCAGCTTCAATGCCAGTTTGTAGGCCTACACTGCAGAGTTCCAGCTTCAATGCCAGTTTGTAGGCCTACACTGCAGAGTTCCAGCTTCAATACCAGTTTGTAGACCTACACTGCAGAGTTCCAGCTTCAATACCAGTTTGTAGGCCTACACTGCCGAGTTCCAGCTTCAATGCCAGTTTGTAGGCCTACGCTGCAGAGTTCCAGCTTCAATACCAGTTTGTAGGCCTACGCTGCAGAGTTCCAGCTTCAAAATCAATACCAGACTCTCTGAACTTTAAAAATGCAAGATTTTCTCCTACAGTGCTCAGACATCCATATAGCTTCCTCCATAACCTTCTCCTACAGTACTCAGAAATCCACATAGCTTCCTTCATAAATAGTAGTAGGAGACAAGCAACCATCTAGTCCTGTGACCGAAATGACACTCTCCTCCCTATTTAGTGCACTCCTTTTGACCAGAGTCCAATGGGCCCCAGTGAAAGGTAGTGCACTATATAGAAAATAGGGAGCCAGTTTGGACACCTAGTAGTCATATCCTCTTCACTATTAATGATTCACAAAGTCAGCAGCAGCTATGCATTATTAACCAGCTACATCTCAGACAACGGTTGAGTGAAACAATCCCCCCATAGATAGGAAGTAGGAAGACCCCGTCACCGTAACCCTGCTTTAGAAACACTACCTCGGGTAACACGTTTCCTACATAATGTATGAGTTAATACACCGTAATAGATAATGCATCGCAGCTCTACGTCTAGGCATCAGCACCAATGAGAAACGGGCCCAGCGTCATCATTCTGAGACGGTTAGAAGAGAAGGAGGCAATAGAGACATGATGAAATTAAAGGGATGTGGGAAGGAATGAAGAAAACACTTACCGCAAACAGAGATCCCTGATAGACACATGCTCCTGTGGGAGTGAGGAGAAAACCAAAACTTTAACATAAAGTTCAAAGGTCATTCTAGTACAATTACAAGTATGCACTTAAGGTCTTCTACCTACAGTTGAAGTCGGAAGTTTACATACACTTATGTTGGAGTCATTAAAACTTGTTTTTCAACCACTCCACAAATGTCTTGTTAATAGTTTTGGCAAGTCGTTTAGGCCATCTACTGTGTGCATGACACAAGTCATTTTTCAAAAAATTGTTTACAGACAGATTATTTCACTTACAATTCAGTGTATCACAATTCCAGTGGGTCAGAAGTTTACATTCACTAAGTTGACTGTGCCTTTAAACAGCTTGGAAAATTCCAGAAAATGATATCATGACTTTAGAAGCTTCTGATAGGCTAATTGACATATTTTGAGTCAATTGGAGGCATACCTGTGGATGTATTTCAAGGTCTACCTTCAAACTCAGTGCCTCTTTGCTTGACATCATGGGAAAATCCTAAGAAATCAGCCTAGACCTCAGAAAATAAATTGTAGACCTCCACATGTCTGGTTCATCCTTGGGACCACTTTCCAAACGCCTGAAGGTACCATGTTCATCTGTACAAACAATAGTACGCAAGTATAAACACCATAGGACCACGTAGCTGTCATACCGCTCAGGAAGGAGACGCATTCTGTCTCCTAGAGATGAACGTACTTTAGTGCGAAAAGTGCAAATCAATCCCAGAACAACAATAAAGGACCTTGTGAAGATGCTGGAGGAAACAGGTACAAAAGTATCTATATCCACAGTAAAATGAGTCCTATATCGACATAACCTGAAAGCCGGCTCAGCAAGGAAGAAGCCACTGCTCCAAAATCGCCATAAAAAAGCCAGACTACGGTTTGCAACTGCACATGAAATGTCCTCTGGTCTGATGAAACAAAAATAGAACTGTTTGGCCATAATGACCATCGTTATGTTTGGAGGAAAAAGGGGGAAGCTTGCAAGCCGAAGAACACCATCCCAACCGTGAAGCACGGGGGTGGCAGCATCATATTGTGGGGGTGCTTTGCTGCAGGAGTGACTGGTTCACTTCTCAAAATAGATAGCATCATGAGGCAGGAAAATGATGTGGATATATTGAAGCAACATCTCAAGACATCAGTCAGGAAGTTAAAGCTTGGTCGTAAATGGGTCTTCCAAATGGACAATGACCCAAAGCATACTTCCAAAGTTGAAGCAAAATGGCTTAAGGACAACAAAGTCAAGGTATTGGAGTGGCCATCACAAAGCCCTGACCTCAATCCTATAGAAAATTTGTGGGCAGAACTGAAAAAGCGAGTGCGAGCAAGGAGGCCTACAAACCTGACTCAGTTACACCAGCTCTGTCAAGAGGAATGGGCCAAATTTCACCCAACTTATTGTGGGAAGCTTGTGGAAGGCTGCCCGAAATGTTTGACCCAAGTTTAAATTGTTTAAGGCAATGCTACCAAATACTAATTAAGTGTGTAACGGCAGCCTTCCTCCTCTTCGTCTGAAGAGGAGGTGTAGCAGGGATCGGACCAAGACGCAGCGTAGTTAGTGTTCAACATGTTTAATAATGATAAACAGTGAACACTTAACAATTACAAAAATAACAAAATGTGGCAAACCGATACAGTCCTAGCTGGTGCAGACAAAACACAGAGACAGGAAACAACCACCCACAAAATCCCCAACACAAAACAAGCCACCTATATATGATTCCCAATCAGGGACAACGATTGACAGCTGCCTCTGATTGAGAACCATATTAGGCCGAACACAGAAACAGACAAACTAGACACACAACATAGAATGCCCACCCAACTCACGTCCTGACCAACACTAAACAAGCAAAACACATAAGAACTATGGTCAGAACGTGACAAAGTGTATGTAAACTTCTGACCCACTGGGAATGTGATGAAAGAAATAAAAGCTGAAATAAATCATTCTCTGTCCTATTATTCTGACATTTCACATTCTAAAAAATAAAGTGGTGATCCTAACTGTCCTAAAACAGGGAATCTTTACTTGGATTAAATGTCAGGAATTGTGAAAAACTGAGTTTAAATGTATTTGTCTAAAGTGTATGTAAACTTCCGACTTCAACTGTACATCAATTTTACACTAGGACCAGAGTAGGTAAGCGGTGTTACAGCGTGTGTCCACCGGAGTCAGTTAATTTACTCTGAACTCCACAGTAGGTTGTAGCCATTCAAGAAGTAAACAATGGAGTGGCCATGATTCTCCTTGCTCAATTGGAAGAGTTAATCGTTGACAATACAAACTATAGTTGCTGTGGCTGTGTTGCACAGGCTTCAATACATCTGGACCTGGGGCTGACAACAAAATTGACTGGGGAAATCTGATCTTGGGAAAGTGTCACTCTGAGAGTTGAACAGACTTCACACAGTCACAACACTGGAAGAGAACACCGGTGGTGTATATTTGACCAACCATCTGCCGTCTGTCGACACATACAGTGCATTCTGTATGTTTATACAGTTTACTATAGAATACTACGGTACTTACTACAGTGCATTCTGTATGTTTATACAGTTTACTATAGAATACTACGGTACTTACTACAGTGCATTCTGTATGTTTATACAGTTTACTATAGAATACTACGGTACTTACTACAGTGCATTCTGTATGTTTATACAGTTTACTATAGAATACTATGGTACTTACTACAGTGCATTCTGTATGTTTATACAGTTTACTATAGAATACTACGGTACTTACTACAGTGCATTCTGTATGTTTATACAGTTTACTATAGAATACTACGGTACTTACTACAGTGCATTCTGTATGTTTATACAGTTTACTATAGAATACTACAGTACTTACTACAGTGCATTCTGTATGTTTATACAGTTTACTATAGAATACTATGGTACTTACTACAGTGCCTTTGGAAAGTATTCAGACCCCTTGAATTGTTCCACATTTTGTTACGTTACAGCCTTATTCTAAAATTGATTTAAAAAAAAAAAAAAATCCTTCATCAATCTACACACTGTCATATTAGTGTTGTTTAAATGGGGCAGCCTGTCACGACTTCTGCCGAAGTCATTGCCTCTCCTTGTTCGGGCGGTGTTCGGCGGTCGACGTCACCGGTCTTCTAGCCATCATTGATCCATTTTTCATTTTCCATTAGTTTTGTCTTGTCTTCCTACACACCTGGTTTCAATCCCATTCATTACCTGTTGTGTATTTAACCCTTTGTTTCCCCTCATGTCAGTGTTTGTATTCATGTCTGTATAGGTGTGCGACGGGTCCTCGTACCCACTTTTGTATTTTATGTACATTTAGTGTTTGGAGTATGTTTAGTGGACTGCTATTAAAGAGACTCCAATACACTCCATTTGACTCTCCTGCACCTGACTTCCCTGCCACCTATACACACGACTCTGACACTGCCATAGTAGTGTTGTATTAATGGGGTTGCCATAGTAGTGTTGTATTAATGGGGCTGCCAAATTAGTGTTGTTTTAATGGGGCTGCCATAGTAGTGTTGTTTTAATGGGGCTGCCATAGTAGTGTTGTTTTAATGGGGCTGCCATAGTAGTGTTGTTTTAATGGGGCTGTTATAGTAGTGTTGTTTTAATGGGGCTGCCATAGTAGTGTTGTTTTAATGGGGCTGCCATAGTAGTGTTGTTTTAATGGGGCTGCCATAGCAGTGTTGTTTTAATGGGGTTGCCATAGTAGTGTTGTTTTAATGGGGCTGCCATAGTAGTGTTGTATTAATGGGGTTGCCATAGTAGTGTTGTATTAATGGGGCTGCCAAATTAGTGTTGTTTTAATGGGGCTGCCATAGTAGTGTTGTTTTAATGGGGCTGCCATAGTAGTGTTGTTTTAATGGGGCTGCCATAGTAGTGTTGTTTTAATGGGGCTGTTATAGTAGTGTTGTTTTAATGGGGCTGCCATAGTAGTGTTGTTTTAATGGGGTTGCCATAGTAGTGTTGTTTTAATGGGGCTGTTATAGTAGTGTTGTTTTAATGGGGCTGCAATAGTAGTGTTGTTTTAATGGGGCTGCCATAGTAGTGTTGTTTTAATGGGGCTGCCATAGCAGTGTTGTTTTAATGAGGTTGCCATAGTAGTGTTGTTTTAATGGGGCTGTAATTGTAGTGTTGTTTTAATAAGGCTGCCATGGTAGTGTTGTTTTAATGGGGTTGCCATAGTAGTGTTGTTTTAATGGGGCTGTAATTGTAGTGTTGTTTTAATGAGGCTGCCATAGTAGTGTTGTTTTAATGGGGCTGCCATAGCAGTGTTGTTTTAATGGGGCTGCCATAGCAGTGTTGTTTTAATGGGGCTGCCATAGTAGTGTTGTTTTAATGGGGCTGTAATTGTAGTTTTGTTTTAATGAGGCTGCCATAGTAGCGTTGTTTTAATGGGGTTGCCATAGTAGTACAGCACCTCTGACTAAGACTACCTTAGTCCACTGGGCTAGGCTTTCCTTAAGATTTTTGAGAAGAAAAAAAAACTCTACAAATTGATTATGGCAGCCCCCTCTACAAATCTTTTTGGCTGTTATAATTTATTATAAAATATATTATTATTAAGCCTCACACATGCTTATAACAGGTAACAAAACATACCTGCAGACTGTCAGTAAAGTGTGATAGCCACAGGAGTCTGACCGGGTCGCCCTGTGGGAGAGGGCACCACATCTACAGCTAAGACTTATTGCCCTATGCTCCTGCAGAGACGTCTTACTGTGGTCCCACATTTCAATATCAGATGGCGGGGGTTATAATGCAATGTTTCCTAATTAATTTGACTGAACCGTGATAGAATACGCGTTTCAATGATAAGGTAAAAGCCTAGGGTTATTATATTTGGGTTATAGTAAAGCAAGTTTATTTAGGAATGAGGGTGTGAGTGACTCCCTGTGGCGAATTTGATCAATTCAATCTGAATTGGACAGATTGCAGATTAGGACGTGATTATAATGTCTGAGCAGTAATACCAGTCATTCAGATGCGGATTCTGAAATGGGACATTTCTTCCCACAGGGAAAAGATAGCAAAGGGAGCCAACTGGTTTAGATGTGATTATCAGACTGAGTAATAACAGATATAGGCAATTCTTTAACTTAATAATGCCTTGAGTTTATTTCTGTTTTAGAATGTCAATACTAATTTGCCCAACCAGATAGAATGTTTGATGCAGAAATTAAATTATAAATTATAAAGAATAGACTCATAGCCTATAACCTTTTTTTGTAGGCATACTAGATATGTTATTTCCATAATCAATTAATATATTGTTAATTCACTTGATTTATTAAGAGCCAAAATACCCACCTTCTATTCCTGGAGTGTCGGTGAGAATTCCAGCCAAAGCGGCTACGAAGATCCATCCTAAACCCATGTTCACCGCATACATACAAGACATTCAATCCAACGGTGCTGAATGCAGTATCTTTCTAGTTCAAATCACACCGATTCTCAAATATAATTATTGGTTCCCCGGAAGTTCCAGATAAACAATAACACCGGGAAAAGTAGGCAGTGTGTGTTTGACCGGGCTAGAGAATAGTTCGCATGTTGAGCTACGCGTAAAGACAGCAGGTAGGACAAACGGGAACCCTCTCTCCCTCTCTGAAAAACGGTGCGGGTCTGGACTCTGGAGAAAAGGGAATGCAGACGCAACTGTTCGCGGTCGGCGAAACTTCAAGACAAAAAAAAGCAGGTGTCACCGACCGTAGATTTAAAAGCGGTACACCATGACGACGGGCGAAAATCCCTCTGGAAATCATATAATTGTCCAGTGACCTCCGCTGCGCAAGAAGCGGGCCGACGCTATAAAGTTAGTTGCTATACAGCCTCTCCTCTCTCCAAACTGACTCACTCCACCGGGAGGATTAAACGCAGTAGGCATAGAAATGTATGATGTGCCGTCTGCTCCGTGAATACAAGATAGAGCAATGCATATACCCCCATTTAAAAAGGACAGCTAGTTTACATCTCTCATTCCGATAACGTCATGCTTGAACGGGCCCAATATGATAGGCTACTACCATAATGTTATTATGAGTTAAAATCTAATTTTATTGGTCCCATACACATGGTTAGCAGATGTTAATGCGAGTGTAGCGAAATGCTTGTGCTTCTAGTTCCAACAATGCAGTAATAACCAACGAGTAATCTAACAATTTCACAACAACTACCTTATACACACAAGTGTAAAGGGATGAATAAGAATATGTACATAAAAAATATATGGAGAAGTGATGGCCGAACGGCATGGGCAAGATGCAGTAGATGGTATAGAGTACAGTATATATACATATGAGATGACTAATGTAGGGTATGTAAACATTGTTTAAAGTTGCTAGTGATACATTTATTACATCCATTTTTTCATTATTTAAGTGGCTAAAGATTTGAGTCAGTATGTTGAGTTCTATTAGGGGCAATGGTGCAAGACGACATCAACAATCCTTTGGGAATAGCTGTATTGTAGCTATTGTATTATAGTCTTTATACATTAGGCATAAATAACATTGGCTACTGGATTAAATGACCACTGTGGTCAATCGACGTCAAATCAGAGCCGCTCTAAAGACAGGGGGGTCACGTGAGAGCAACCTAATATTCAATCAACGGCAAAACGCTTTTTTTTGTCCCCAGCCATTTGAAAGCAAGAAAATAAATCCAAATGACTCGTGGACTTTTCCATGTGAAAACAACAGTTGCCACCTCTGCCCCGTGTATGCTTAGATCCTCAGCGTTCTCTCCAAGTGAAGTTATGTGCATCGCTGCGGGAAGTAGGGGGAACTGAAAAATCAGAATAATTTTTTTTATTAAATATGATTATTTTCACAAACAGCAATGCACTAGTTCTGTATTAGAGGACCGATATAGATGTCTGTAGCACCCCCAAACATCTTCCCCGTGGCTATGGCTATGTGCAATGGAAAATGCTATTAAAAGAAGCCATTTAGATTGGGATTGGCCTTCTATCCAAATACATCACCCTAGAAGTGATCTGAACTACTGTTTATCCAAAAGCCAATCATTGTGAATCCACGTGTTTATTCACTCATTCACATTCATGGACTGACTACATCCAGGCAGCTGATATTTAAGTGAGGCGCAGACTTGGGCAGACCATAATAATAGCTGTCCTCTTAATACATATTGATACTGCCATCTGGTGTTGTAAAAGAGGAACTATATTCAGTCAGTGTATCATTGAATCATTCCCTGACCTTTACAATATTCTATTAATAGCAATTACATTTATAATGTTAGTTATTGAGCAGACGCTCTTATCCAGTAGTCTCCTTCTGGCCATCTTTTACTCACAAGATCACATTCTATACCAGGCAACATTATCCAGTAGTCTCCTTCGGCCATCTTTTACTCACAAGATCACATTCTATACAAGGCAACATTATCCAGTAGTCTCCTTCTGGCCATCCTTTACTCACAAGATCACATTCTATACCAGGCAACATTATCCAGTAGTCTCCTTCGGCAATCCTTTACTCACAAGATCACATTCTATACCAGGGAACAGTATCCAGTAGTCTCCTTCGGCCATCCTTTACTCACAAGAACACATTCTATACCAGGGAACATTATCCAGTAGTCTCCTTCGGCCATCCTTTACTCACAAGATCACATTCTATACCAGGGAACAGTATCCAGTAGTCTCCTTCGGCCATCTTTTACTCACAAGATCACATTCTATACCAGGGAACAGTATCCAGTAGTCTCCTTCGGCCATCTTTTACTCACAAGATCACATTCTATACCAGGGAACATTATCCAGTAGTCTCCTTCGGCCATCCTTTACTCACAAGATCACATTCTATACCAGGGAACAGTATCCAGTAGTCTCCTTCGGCCATCCTTTACTCACAAGATCACATTCTATACCAGGCAACATTATCCAGTAGTCTCCTTCTGGCCATCCTTTACTCACAAGATCACATTCTATACCAGGCAACATTATCCAGTAGTCTCCTTCTGGCCATCCTTTACTCACAAGATCACATTCTATACCAGGCAACATTATCCAGTAGTCTCCTTCTGGCCATCCTTTACTCACAAGATCACATTCTATACCAGGCAACATTATCCAGTAGTCTCCTTCGGCCATCTTTTACTCACAAGATCACATTCTATACCAGGGAACATTATCCAGTAGTCTCCTTCGGCCATCCTTTACTCACAAGATCACATTCTATACCAGGGAACATTATCCAGTAGTCTCCTTCGGCCATCCTTTACTCACAAGATCACATTCTATACCAGGGAACATTATCCAGTAGTCTCTTTCTGCCATCCTTTACTCACAAGAACACATTCTATACCAGGGAACATTATCCAGAGTGATTTAAAGTCAATTCTAAATATGAAAATGTCCACAAGACAGTCAAGTAAACCATAATAATCATCATACTTTATTCAATACAGTATACACAGTCAGTAATACATAAAATCACAAGGAACACTTCAAGCATCCTTATTCGTTGGGGTTTTCTGTACGAGTTCTTCACTCTTAAAGAGCAAGGCTTCACTCGCTTGACTACTGACGATCGCTCGCTCTATGAAATGTCCTGCGGAGGCAAAGGGAAGAGAGAAGGGGTGTCAGATACAGCTTGGCACAGTGCTTAGGTCTAGTCTATTGGTAGTGCTGCCGTCCCTGATCTACATACACCCCGGAACAGAGGGGGATCCATCCCCTTCCTGTCCCTCGAAACAGTCTTAAAAATGTTCCTTCATTTCATAATAATAAAAATACTAAGTAAGGAATTCCATGTAGATGTACCTATAGACAGCTGTACTAGTCTTCTGGGTTCTAAGTAGGGAATTACATCATGGATATATCAGTGGAGACCACCTCTTCCAGGGTAATAGGAGACACCATATTACATTGTTTAAGGGATATATCAGTGGAGACCACCTCTTCCTGGTCAATAGGAGACACCATATTACATTGTTTAAGGGGTATATCAGTGGAGACCACCGCTTCCAGGGTAATAGGAGACACCATATTTGTCTATATACTCAGCCAGGGAAAGGAAGAATCATGTCTAAACCAATTTAGGATGGTTAATTTTATAACTCGAGATTAAGCTGAATTTATCTATGATTTTCAATGCGTTTGAGAGCAATTGAGATACAGCAAAATATTGTCTATGTATAACGAGATCAGCAGATTTTAGGGAAATTGGTGTTTCCTTCGATTGACGAATTGCATGGGGAAGAGGTTCAATGGACAATAAAAATAGCAAAGGACATATTGGATCGCCTTGTCTGCTGCTTCTAGTGATGCTGAACAGAGCAGATATTGCTTGTTAGAACTACGGCTGATGGATTCGCATACAGTATTTTAAACATATGAATGAAATGTGAGCCAATTCCCATATGTTCAGACCAGAGATATGACCATTCTAGTTGATCAAAATCTTTTTCTACATCAAGAGATAAAGCAGCCCTAAGAGTTGTTGTTTCTGATGAAGCATTTAAGATATGTAATAGTGGACTGAGGTTTTCAGAAGATAAAACGTTTTTTAACAAAACCCGCTTTGGTCCATGTGATCGAGAGATGGGACGACAACATTTTGGAAAACAGTTGTATATTTTTTGTTAATCAAAAATAGGGGAAGAATCATGTCTAAACCACTTGGTGAGAACAAGGTGGCATCCTTACCTTTCTCTTACAAAAGCAGAATTAGTGCTGTATTCACATCTCTCCTAAATGAACCTTTGTGAACGGCTGTGTTAAATAATTTCGAGCAATAGTGGAACTAATTGAGTCCAAAATTTGAGAGATTGTCACGCCCTGATAGTTCTAGAACACCTCCATATGGTCTATAATAGTTCTAGAACACCTCCATATGGTTTATAATAGTTCTAGAACACCTCCATATGGTCTATGATAGTTCTAGAACACCTCCATATGGTCTAAAATAGTTCTAGAACACCTCCATATGGTCTATAACAGTTCTAGAACACCTCCATATGGTCTATAATAGTTCTAGAACACCTCCATATGGTCTATAACAGTTCTAGAACACCTCCATATGGTCTAAAATAGTTCTAGAACACCTCCATATGGTCTATAACAGTTCTAGAACACCTCCATGTGGTCTATAATAGTTCTAGAACACCTACCTACCAACATTTTAAATAGACCTCAGAATACAGTCAAATCCAGATAATTTGCCTTTATTCAATGTCCTTTTGAGATAATTGAGAGATTTTGTCTCCAAGCGAGCTGTCTTCCACCGCTGAGAGAAGATGAGTTCTTCATCATTGTAGAAAGGACTTAGTCTGGCTTGAATTTACAATCAGAGGTGTAAAGTTCTTTATAGAAGCGGGAGAATCTTTGATTCTGAGAACTGTGTTGAAGTTGAATGTATTCGCTGCCTAAATATGTCCCAGAGAACCCTGAAGCTGTAATTGTCAGGGGGGGGGGGGGGGCAGCGTCTACACAGCTGTCATTCTGTCAGGGGGGGGGGGCAGCGTCTACACAGCTGTCATTCTGTCAGGGGGGGGGGGCAGCGTCTACACAGCTGTCATTCTGTCAGGGGGGGTGGGGGGACAGAGCGCCTACACAGCTGTCATTCTGTCAGGGGGGGGGGGCAGCGTCTACACAGCTGCCATTCTGTCAGGGGGGGACAGAGCGCCTACACAGCTGTCATTCTGTCAGGGGGGGGGGGCAGCGTCTACACAGCTGTCATTCTGTCAGGGGGGGGGGCAGCGTCTACACAGCTGTCATTCTGTCAGGGGGGTGGGGCAGCGTCTACACAGCTGTCATTCTGTCAGGGGGGGGGGGGGCAGCGTCTACACAGCTGTCATTCTGTCGGGGGGGGGGGGGCAGCGTCTACACAGCTGTCATTCTGTCATGGGGGGACAGAGCGCCTACACAGCTGTCATTCTGTCAGGGGGGGGGGGGGGCAGCGTCTACACAGCTGTCATTCTGTCAGGGGGGGACAGAGCGCCTACACAGCTGTCATTCTGTCAGGGGGGGGGGCAGCGTCTACACAGCTGTCATTCTGTCAGGGGGGGGGGGCAGCGTCTACACAGCTGTCATTCTGTCAGGGGGGGGGGGCAGCGTCTACACAGCTGTCATTCTGTCAGGGGGGGACAGAGCGCCTACACAGCTGTCATTCTGTCAGGGGGGACAGTGTCTTTACAGCTGTGCATTGTTGTACTCACATGTCTGAGGCAACTATAGAATTCAATAAATAATAATTTATAGGATCTCTGTGGAGGCAATTCTATATTTTAAATGTGTCCAATAAAATACAATCATCATCATCATCATCATCGTGGTACGTACCAAAGATACCCAGCCGATGGGAACACACTGTGTGGGTGGTACCCAAGTTTGTATTGTTGTAGCCAACCCCTATTTTACGCTACTGCTACTCTCTGTTCATCATATATGCAGTCACTTTAACCATATCTACATGTACATACTACCTCAATCACCCTGACTAACCGGTGTCTGTATGTAGCCTCGCTACTTTTATAGCCTCACTACAGTTTTTCACTGTCTTTTTACTGTTATTTTTATTTCTTTACTTATCCATTGTTCACCTAATACCTTTGTTGCACTATTGGTTAGAGCCTGTAAGTAAGCATTTCACTGTAACCCGTTGTATTCGGCGCACGTGACAAATAAACTTTGATTTGATGTTTGTCAAATCAAATGAATTCCTCATCATGGTAGGTACATACCGAAGCTAGCCGCCCGGTGGGAGCAGACATCCTCGACGACAGTCTGTATGTTGGCTATAAGCTGTTCCTTGGGCATGTCCAGCTGTGGGGAGGGAAACAAATGTTGAGCAGTTATTTTTTCTGTTAAAAAGTAGACTCAGCGAAAAGACGTTGCCACGAGTAGCATCGTATCCATTGCTATTAGCGAGATAATGTGATTAGTACTGAATACAAGGTAAACCATTGGATTCTTTACACAACACACGTAAAAAGACAGGGATGGACTGGCTCTGACTGCATGTGTGGAGTAGATCCAGGAGCCACTGCGGCCCCTAACGACTTCAGATTTTTTTTATGGCCCCTTAACCCGATCAAAGTTAGCCAACCCTGCACGAAAACACTGACGTTCCTCTACCACTTCAAGCTTTAAAAACAAAACAACCATATTACTCAAAAGCAAGCTTTGCTTTTATACTGACAAGAGCATCAGGCTGTTTTCTAGTAATGTGGTGCCTGCCTTTATTTCCTTAAACCTTTATTTTATAAATACGTCATTGAGATGTATTTTAAAATGTTATAATAAACTATTTTTTTTTGTCAACATAACAGGTGGTGGTGTGTTGGACACAGTCAGTCATTATTATAAGGTCTAGAGAGCCTGTCTTCATTCCTGTAACCGCTAGCTTACCTATATAACACTGACATATGCTCAGAAGCACTTCATTTGCAAACATGGTCCTGTTGTATTAATTGCTGTGCTGATCAATAGGCAGTTCATTACCTCTGTCAGAGGAATATGGAGCTTCAAGTTGTTTGTATTTGTATTTATTTTCGCAAATAAAAGATGGTGACGGCACAATAATACACATTTACAACAGGCCTATATATATATATATCTAAAAATACATACAGCCTACTGAAAGATAGATACACACACACACACAGTACCAGTCAAAGTTTGGACACACCTACTCAATCCAGGGTTTTTAGCTATTTCTAAATTGTAGAATACTAGTGAAGACATCAAAACTATGAAATAACACATATGGAATCTTGTAGTAAAAAAAAAAAAAAAAAGTGTGGCTACTTTGAAGAATATAAAAGTATATTTTGATTTGTTTTAGACTTTTTTTTGGTTACTACATGATTCCATGTGTTATTATTCTACAAGGCAGAAAATAGTAAAAATAAAGAAAAACCCTTGAATGAGTAGGTGTGTCCAAACTTTTGACTGGTACTGTAAATATATACATATACACAATGTTAATAGCAAGAAGCCGTAAAGTCCACTATCGCTCTGAAGAGTATTATTGTGTGAGTACTTCCTCTAAGAGTATGAATTAGGCTGTTTGAGAAGGTTTGAATCCTAAGAAACCTGCCGTCACAGTCTGAATTACAATAGACCAACATAGCTACTGTAATAGGTCAACGCTGTGTACTGGGAAACCTTGGTAGAGCATGGGTGGAATAGGCATTGTGGCGCTCATGTGAATTTTCTTTCTTTTTCGCCTTCAGACCAATGCCTGTTCTCACTTAAAGCGTAGTTTTTGGTTTGTAATTTAGACTTTTAGGACAGCCAATAGCTACTTTCCTTACTGAGGAGTTGTCAACACTGCTCCCAACGCCTTCAGACTTACCGTTGCTACTCTAGTGAGGACAGCGTTCCTTCAGACTTACCGTTGCTACTCTAGTGATGACAGCGTTCCTTCAGACTTACCGTTCCTACTCTAGTGATGACAGCGTTCCTTCAGACTTAACGTTGCTACGCTAGTGAGGACAGCATTCCTTCAGACTTACCGTCGCTACTCCAGTGATGACAGCGTTCCTTCAGACTTACCGTTGCTACTCTAGTGAGGACAGCGTTCCTTCAGACTTACCGTTCCTACTCTAGTGATGACAGCGTTCCTTCAGACTTACCGTTCCTACTCTAGTGATGACAGCGTTCCTTCAGACTTACCGTCGCTACTCTAGTGAGGACAGCGTTCCTTCAGACTTACCGTTGCTACTCTAGTGAGGACAGCGTTCCTTCAGACTTACCGTTGCTACTCTAGTGATGACAGCGTTCCTTCAGACTTACCGTTCCTACTCTAGTGATGACAGCGTTCCTTCAGACTTACCGTTCCTACTCTAGTGATGACAGCGTTCCTTCAGACTTACCGTTCCTACTCTAGTGATGACAGCGTTCCTTCAGACTTAACGTTGCTACTCTAGTGAGGACAGCGTTCCTTCAGACTTACCGTCGCTACTCTAGTGAGGACAGCGTTCCTTCAGACTTACCGTTCCTACTCTAGTGATGACTTACCGTTCCTACTCTAGTGAGGACAGCGTTCCTTCAGACTTACCGTTCCTACTCTAGTGATGACAGCGTTCCTTCAGACTTACCGTTCCTACTCTAGTGAGGACTTACCGTTCCTACTCTAGTGAGGACAGCGTTCCTTCAGACTTACCGTTCCTACTCTAGTGATGACAGCGTTCCTTCAGACTTACCGTTGCTACTCTAGTGAGGACAGCGTTCCTTCAGACTTACCGTTGCTACTCTAGTGAGGACAGCGTTCCTTCAGACTTACCGTTCCTACTCTAGTGATGACAGCGTTCCTTCAGACTTACCGTTGCTACTCTAGTGAGGACAGCGTTCCTTCAGACTTACCGTTGCTACTCTAGTGAGGACAGCGTTCCTTCAGACTTACCGTTCCTACTCTAGTGAGGACAGCGTTCCTTCAGACTTAACGTTGTTACTCTAGTGAGGACAGCGTTCCTTCAGACTTACCGTTGCTACTCTAGTGAGGACAGCGTTCCTTCAGACTTACCGTTGCTACTCTAGTGAGGACAGCGTTCCTTCAGACTTACCGTTCCTACCCTAGTGAGGACAGCGTTCCTTCAGACTTACCGTTCCTACTCTAGTGATGACAGCGTTCCTTCAGACTTACCGTTCCTACTCTAGTGATGACAGCGTCCTTCTCCACTGTATACTCATGGCCAGTCTTGAACAACTCCAGCATCTTGGGAATGTTGACTCCAACCGACCCTGAAACGGTGAGAGAGAGAGACAGAGACAAAGAGACAGACAGAAACAGAGAGAGACAGACAGAAGCAGAGAGAGAAAGAGAGACAGACAGAAACAGAGAGAGAAAGAGAGACAGACAGAAACAGAGAGAGAAAGAGAGACAGACAGAAGCAGAGAGAGAAAGAGAGACAGACAGAAACAGAGAGAGAAAGAGAGACAGACAGAAACAGAGAGAGAAAGAGAGACAGACAGAAGCAGAGAGAGAAAGAGAGACAGACAGAAACAGAGAGAGAAAGAGAGACAGACAGAAACAGAGAGAGAAAGAGAGACAGACAGAAGCAGAGAGAGAAAGAGAGACAGACAGAAACAGAGAGAGAAAGAGAGACAGACAGAAACAGAGAGAGAAAGAGAGACAGACAGAAACAGAGAGAGAAAGAGAGACAGACAGAAGCAGAGAGAGAAAGAGAGACAGACAGAAACAGAGAGAGAAAGAGAGACAGACAGAAACAGAGAGAGAAAGAGAGACAGACAGAAACAGAGAGAGAAAGAGAGACAGACAGAAACAGAGAGAGAAAGAGAGACAGACAGAAGCAGAGAGAGAAAGAGAGACAGACAGAAACAGAGAGAGAAAGAGAGACAGACAGAAACAGAGAGAGAAAGAGAGACAGACAGAAGCAGAGAGAGAAAGAGAGACAGACAGAAACAGAGAGAGAAAGAGAGACAGACAGAAGAAGAGAGAGAAAGAGAGAAAGACAGAAACAGAGAGAGAAAGAGAGACAGACAGAAAGAGAGAGAGAAAGAGAGAGAAAGAAACAGAGAGAGACAGACAGAGACAGAAACAGAGAGACAGAGACAGAGTGAGAAACATGGTTGTCATGTACTCCTAACCTCTACCTCTGAGCCTGGTTCCTCAAGTAAAGCTGGGGGGGGGGGGGGGGGTAAACCGAAAATACCGACCACTTACCGCAGGCATTTTGTTGACAGCGTTCATTACGATAAGTAGCCTATTCTAGAGAAATGTGACGTTTCGATTGAAATCCATTTTTGCTACCATGATATTGAAGGAATGCTACACCCATCACACTAGCAGTGGTTCAAAGGACAAGACAACAACTGGGGTACAGATGAATGTGAGAAACTCACATTTACCATCGCATCAATTCAGGCAATTTGTTACAATATGGATTTTTGTTAATATTTCCCCGCTCTACATTTCTTTCTTCCAGGGAATTTCTTTGCCAATGTGCTTCTGATTGCTCTTTGGGGGGGTCTAAGGGCGGGTTACTGTAAAGGACTTTCGTAAAGAGGACTATATATGCAAATACAATTTGGTCGGTCGGTCGGTCGGTTGGCTGGCTGGTTGGTTGATTGATTGGTTACTGGACCTACCTCTCTTGTTCTTCGGGAACTTCTTGCGCAGTTTGTTCTTCAGAGGGAGCAGTTTGGAGATCATGTCTGGCACTGCTACGTAGAAATCTGCATCCACTTCATCGTCTAAGATCTACAATCATTAAGGACAACAGGTTGAGACATTAACTAAAACAAAATGTGTGTAGGGGGCGGGGGGGGGGGGCAGAGAGATAGAGACAGAGACAGAGAGAGAGACAGAGACAGAGAGAGAGACAGAGAGAGAGAGAGAGACAGAGAGAGAGAGAGAGAGAGACAGAGAGAGAGACAGAGACAGAGACAGAGAGAGAGACAGAGAAAGAGACAGAGAAAGAGACAGAGAAAGAGACAGAGAGACAGAGAGACAGAGAGACAGAGAGACAGAGAGACAGAGAGACAGAGAGACAGAGAGAGAGAGACAGAGAGAGAGACAGAGAGAGAGACAGAGAGAGAGACAGAGAGAGAGACAGAGAGAGAGACAGAGAGAGAGACAGAGAGAGAGACAGAGAGAGAGACAGAGAGAGAGACAGAGAGAGAGACAGAGAGAGAGACAGAGAGAGAGACAGAGAGAGAGACAGAGAGAGACAGAGAGAGAGACAGAGAGAGAGAGACAGAGAGAGAGAGACAGAGAGAGAGAGACAGAGAGAGAGAGACAGAGAGAGAGAGACAGAGAGAGAGAGACAGAGAGAGAGAGACAGAGAGAGAGAGACAGAGAGAGAGAGACAGAGAGAGAGAGACAGAGACAGAGACAGAGAGACAGAGACAGAGAGAGAGACAGAGACAGAGAGAGAGACAGAGAGAGAGACAGAGAGAGAGACAGAGAGAGAGACAGAGAGAGAGACAGAGAGAGAGACAGAGAGAGAGACAGAGAGAGAGAGAGAGAGAGAGAGACAGAGACAGAGAGAGAGACAGAGAGAGAGACAGAGAGAGACAGAGAGAGAGACAGAGAGAGACAGAGAGAGACAGAGAGAGAGACAGAGAGAGACAGAGAGAGAGACAGAGAGAGAGACAGAGAGAGAGACAGAGAGAGAGACAGAGAGAGAGACAGAGAGAGAGACAGAGAGAGAGACAGAGAGACAGAGAGAGAGACAGAAACAGAGAGAGAGAAACAGAGAGAGAGACAGAGAGAGAGACAGAGAGAGAGACAGAAAGAGAGACAGAAAGAGAGACAGAAAGAGAGACAGAGAGAGAGACAGAGACTTGTGAAACTCACTCTCTGCACAAGGTCGGCTCCTCCCACAAACGCAGCTCCGTTCTCCTGGGCTACTTTAACTTGATCAGGATTCTGTACAGAGACAGACAGACACAGTGTCATTCATTTACACAGTCATACCGTATGAGCACAATGCATGGGACCTATCCTGACATGGGGGGGGCCTATCCTGACATGGGGGGGGGGGGACCTATCCTGACACGGGGGGGGATCTATGAAGGTAACTTCCAATCACATGTCAAATCCCCGTTCATTCGTGATGTGCGCAGGATACAGCTGGAGGAAACGGTACCGTGAAATGCTTCCTTGGAATGCAACGGTGTTACGGAACGTGACATTAAGTACGTTTATTCTAACTATGAATTCACCCCCTTTGCAAAGTCTAATAAAATACATTGATATAATATATGTCATTTAGCAGGCGCTACAGTACAGTGAGACATACATGTTTAGTATGCGCAATGCGGGAATTGAACCTGCGACCCTTGACGTTGCTAGCGATACTTTCTTACCGAGACGTGCTAGTTGACATACAGATCGTGTATTTTCATACATCACTGCCAGCTCAACAAAATCATTTCAATAGAACGATTGATTCCAATATAAAAATGACTTAGGAGGAACTCGGCAATGTCCGTCAAGGAAGAGACATCAGATTTTATATTTAATTATATTTATAATTCCCATTTAGCTAGGATGAAGGGAGATGATCAAGTGTTCACAGTAGTTGATAGTAGTCATATAACAAACCTCTGTGAAAACGGCAACTTTGTTGACTTCCGTCTTGAACGGGTGTGGCAAATGAACCGTGCTGACAAAGGGATCCACTTTTTTCTGCAAGAGAAGATTCAAACCAAGCAGGTAAATACATCTTTGTGCTGCTGTGAACTCAAAGCCTACGTAAAAAAAAAAAACAATACGCACATAACAGATGAAGAAACGTGGATTTTACTAAACAATATTTACCTTCCATGACATGTGTTGTCATGGTGACCTAACGTGTACTTCCTAAACGGTACACCATCCAGTACATAGTGCACTACTTTTGAACAGAGTCTATAGGTCCCTGGTTAAAAGTAGTGCACTATATAGGGAATGGGGTGCCCTTTGAGACACAACCCAACCTCTTCTTTAAATCAACTATTAAAATCTTTCCTCCCTGTTACAATATTTTATCTTAGTTTCGAGTGCTCTGAATGTATTCTGCATTTCAACATCAGCGTTGCATAGTTATAGAGGCAATCTATGATTGTTCCACACATTTTTGGAAAAGTTGTGTATTTTATTTATTAATTTTTTACATATTTTGGACATTAGGATATGTGATCTTCAGTACATTACAGATAAAGGTAACCTAATTTAACAAATAACACTCAAATTATATTTGAAACCATTTATTTAACAAAATTCTACAGAAAAAATAAGTACAGCCCACTTCAATAGCTTGTGTTGCCCCCATTTGGCAGAAATCACTTCATGTAGGCGTTTCTTGTAAGTGTCCATCAGTCGACTGGGAGGAGTTGTTGTTCACTCTTGCAGGTACGGCCCTCTTCAAGTCCCCCTCAGCATTTCTACAGGATTAACACCTGGGCTTTGACTCCATAACCCTCCATTTCTACAGGATCAACACCTGGGCTTTGACTCCATAACCCTCCATTTCTACAGGATTAACACCTGGGCTTTGAATCCATAACCCTCCACTTCTACAAGTGGTGCTCTCTGAACGTTCAGACAGAAACTGTATTGGCCAAATTCTCTATTTCTATATGAATCTGGTTTCATCGTTCCCTGAAGGCATCCCCTCTGCCATAACCACAGCGAGACTACAGAGTGTAGTTATACAAATTCAGAAGATGAAACAAGTGAGAAAAATTCCTTGAAGATATTCAACACCCCTTGGTAGGACAATAAAAATGTACTTTTATTTTTGAAGCAAACTCCATCATTATCCTACCAAGGGGTGTTGAATATCTTCACATCTTCAATGTGATCTGTTCATGAACAGTTGCTTAAAAAGTGAGGTAGTGACAGCGTTTCTTTTTTTCTCCGAAGAGAAGAACTAAAATCTAAAAATCAGTGATCTTTTGTTCGTCCGTACCTTTTTCTCCAGCTTCATGTCCAACTTGAGGTTGATATAAACAGGCTGGTCCGGGGTTGTATAGTCCAGCGTCTGGAAACTCTTTAGCATGTCCACGGCCACCGCGGTCTCAAACACCGGCTTGGGGTAGAACCTGGTCACGTACACGTCATCCACCGGCGCCCACGCCGTCAGCCCATACGGTTTGTGACGACCCGTGTTGTCTATGGGCTTCTGCTCTTTCTTCTCCTCTTTCTCTTTCTCCTCTTTTTTGTCTTTTTTAAATGTCCTGTGGAGAGAAATATGTTTTATTAAATATGTTAATTTTGGTATATTGTGTACTGAATTATAATGTTTTATACATTATTCTGTTTGAATTGCAATGTACAGTCGTGGCCAAAAGTTTTGAGAATGACACCAATATACATTTTCACAGAGTCTGCTGCCTCAGTTTGTATAATGGCAATTTGCATATACTCCAGAATGTTATGAAGAGTGATCAGATGAATTGCAATTAATTGCAAAGTCCCTCTTTGCCATGCAAATGAACTGAATCCCCCACAAAAAACATTTCTACTGCATTTCAGCCTTGCCACAAAAGGACCAGCTGACATGTCAGTGATTCTCTCGTTAACAGAGGTGTGAGTGTTGACGAGGACAAGGCTGGAGATCACTCTGTCATGCTGATTGAGTTCGAATAACAGACTGTAAGCTTCAAAAGGAGGGCGGTGCTTGGAATCATTGTTCTTCCTCTGTCAACCATGGTTACCTTCAAGGAAACACGTGCCGTCATCATTGCTTTGCACAAAAAGGGCTTCACAGGCAAGGATATTACTGCCAGTAAGATTGCACCTAAATCAACCATTTATCGGATCATCAAGAACTTCAAGGAGAGCGGTTCAATTGTTGTGAAAAAGGCTTCAGGGCGCCCAAGAAAGTCCAGCAAGCGCCAGGAACGTCTCCTAAAGTTGATTCATCTGCGGGATCGGGGCACCACCAGTACAGAGCTTGCTCATGAATGGCGGCAGGCAGGTGTGAGTGCATCTGCACGCACAGTGAGGCGAAGACTTTTGGAGGATGGCCTGGTGTCAAGAAGGGCAGCAAAGAAGCCACTTCTCTCAAGGAAAAACATCAGGGACAGACTGATATTCTGCAAAAGGTACAGGGATTAGACTGCTGAGGACTGGGGTAAAGTCATTTTCTCTGATTAATCCCCTTTCTGATTGTTTGGGGCATCCGGAAAAAAGCCAGTCGGGAGAAGACAAGGTGAGTGCTACCATCAGTCCTGTGTCATGCCAACAGTAAAGCATCCTGAGACCATTCATGTGTGGGGATGCTTCTCAGCCAAGGAAGTGGGCTCACTCACAATTTTGTCTAAGAACACAGCCATGAATAAAGAATGGTACCAACACATCCTCCGAGAGCAACTTCTCCCAACCATCCAGGAACAGTTTGATGACAAACAATGCCTTTTCCAGCATAATGAAGCACCTTGCCATAAGGCAAAAGTGATAACTAAGTGGATCGGGGAACAAAACTTTGATATTTTGGGTCCATGGCCAGGAAACTCCCCAGACCTTAATCCCATTGAGAACTTGTGGTCAATCCTCAAGAGGCGGGTGGACAAACAAAAACCCATAAATTCTGACAAACTCCAAGCATTGATTATGCAAGAATGGGCTGCCATCAGTCAGGATGTGGCCCAGAAGTGAATTGACAGCATGCCAGGGCGGATTGCAGAGGTCTTGAAAAAGAAGGGTCAACACTGCAAATATTGACTCTTCGCATCAACTTCATGTAATTGTCAATAAAAGCCTTTGACACTTATGAAATGCTTGTAATTATACTTCAGTATTCCATAGTAACATCTGACAAAAATATCTAAAGACACTGAAACAGCAAACTTTGTGGAAATGAATATTTTGTGTCATTCTCAAACCTTTTGGCCACGACTGTATACAGGGCTCTCTTGTAAAAATAGATGTTTCATCTCAACGGAAATATGTTTGTGATTTTTTTGTCTGATGGGGAATAATAATGTCTAAGATAAATGCATGCCTACGTGCTCAATCAGCAAACAAACACATTTTATGTTCCATCTGTGAAATCTTTCCACTCTGAGAACATTCGATGTGTGTGTGTGTGTGTGTGTGTGTGCGTTAAATGACTTACTTCGCAGCAGCATATGTCCTAACAGGGAGATGTCTGGGTGCAACCGGAGAAACACTTGTATATGTTGTACCACCAGCCACCAGGAGATGTCTTTGGCATCCTGCTAAAACTAAGAGAAAACCAACCACATAGCAAGTCAGCTTGATTATTACTACTCAATTCCTTTTCCAATGGTGTAAAGTAACTAAGTTAAAATACTTTGAAGAACCACTTCAAGCTGAAATCCTTAATGGTGAATGAACCACATTCTTTTATGATATTACAACAAAGAAGTTAACGCAAACAAACAGTTTTATTTCTCCCTCAGACATCTAAGCATGCACGATATAAGAGCACAATATGCCCCCCCCCCCCCCCCCATGCTGCGGGCCCTTCCTTAGCTCGGCAACAAAAATAATCACAACGGTGGTGGGGCGGCCAGTGGCGCCATTTTTCACCTACTGTGGATTCCATCTTTATGTCGTATCTGTACTTCATCGTTTTGATTTGACAACTTTTACATCACTACATTCCTAAAGAAAATAATGTACTTTAAACTCCATACATTTTCCCTGACACACAAAAGTACTCGTTACATTTCAAATGCTTAGAAGGAGGACAAAAAAAGGGTCCGATTCACTCACTAAACAGAGAACATCCCTGGTCATCCCTACTGCCACTGATCTGGAGGATTCACTAAACACAAATATTTTGTTGTAAATGTTTAAGTATGCCCCTTGGCTAGCCGCAAATAAAAACAAGAAGAGTATAACATCCGGTTTGTTTAAAATAAGGAATTTGAAATTATTTATAATTTTGATACTTAAGTATATTTAAAACTAAATACTTTTATGACACTACAAGCTTGGCACGTCTGTATTTGGGGAGTTTCTCCCATTCTTCTCTGCAGATCCTCTCAAGCTCTGTCAGGATGGGTGGGGAGCGTCGCTGCACAGCTATTTTCAGGTCTCTCCAGAGATGTTCAAATCGGGTTCAAGTCCGGGCTCTGGCTGGGCCACTCAAGGACATTCAGAGACTTGTCCCGAAGCCACTCCTGCGTTGTCTTGGCTGTGTGCTCTCTCTGTACTTTGCTCCGTTCATCTTTCTCTCGATCCTGACTAGTCTCAGTCCCTGCCGCTGAAAAACATCCCCACAGCATGGTGCTGCCACCACCATTCTTCACCGTAGGGATGGTGCCAGGTTTCCTCCAGATGTGACGCTTGGCATTAAGGCCAAAGAGTTTAATCTTGGTTTCATCAGACCAGAGAATCTTGTTTGTCATGGTCTGAGAGTCCTTTAGGTGCCTTTTGGCAAACTCCAAGGGGGCTGTCATGTGCCTTTTACTGAGGAGTGGCTTCCATCAGGCCACTCTACTATAAAGGCCTGATTGGTGGAGTTCTGCAGAGATGGATGTCCTTTTGGAAGGTTTTCCCATCTCCACAGAAGATCTCTAGAGCTCTGTCATAGTGACCATCGGGTTCTTGTTCACCTCCCTGACCAAGGCCCTTCTTCCCCGATTGCTTCAAGGAAGAGTTTTGGTGGTTCCAAACTTATTCCATTAAGACTGATGGAGGCCACTGTGTTCTTGGGGACCTTCGATGTTGCAGAAATGTTTCGGTACCCTTTCCCAAATCACTCTACGGACAATTCCTTCGACCTCATGACTTGTTTTTTTCTCTGACGTGCACTGTCAACTGTGGGACCTTTCCAAGTCATGTCCAATTAATTGATTTTAACACAGCTGGAATACAAATCAAGTTATAGAAATATCTCAAGGATGACCAATGGAAACAGGATGCACCTGAGCTCAATTTCAAGTCTCATAGCAAAGGGTCTGAATACTTATGTAAATAAGGTATTTCTGTTGTTTTTTTTATAAATGTGCAACATTTTCTAAAAACCTGTTTTCACTTTGTCATTATTGGGTATAGTGTGTAGATTGATTACATAAAAATGTTTCCTCATCAATTTCAGAATAAGGATGTTAAGTAACAAAACGTGGAAAAGGTCAAAGGGTCTGAATACTTTTCCAACAGGACAAAGCCACACTGCCCCGAGCTGGAGATACCAGGTCAGTTACCTTCCCTGGTCAGCTGGAGATACCAGGTCAGTTACCTTCCCTAGTCAGCTGGAGATACCAGGTCAGTTACCTTCCCTAGTCAGCTGGAGATACCAGGTCAGTTACCTTCCCCAGTCAGCTGGAGATACCAGGTCAGTTACCTTCCCTGGTCAGCTGGAGATACCAGGTCAGTTACCTTCCCTAGTCAGCAGTCAGCTGGAGATATCAAGTCAGTTACCTTCCCTAGTCAGCTGGAGATACCAGGTCAGTTACCTTCCCTAGTCAGCTGAAGATACCAGGTCAGTTACCTTCCCCAGTCAGCTGGAGATACCAGGTCAGTTACCTTCCCTGGTCAGCTGGAGATACCAGGTCAGTTACCTTCCCTAGTCAGCTGGAGATACCAGGTCAGTTACCTTCCCTAGTCAGCTGGAGATACCAGGTCAGTTACCTTCCCTAGTCAGCTGGAGATACCAGGTCAGTTACCTTCCCCAGTCAGCTGGAGATACCAGGTCAGTTACCTTCCCTAGTCAGCTGGAGATACCAGGTCAGTTACCTTCCCTAGTCAGCAGTCAGCTGGAGATATCAAGTCAGTTACCTTCCCTAGTCAGCTGGAGATACCAGGTCAGTTACCTTCCCTAGTCAGCTGAAGATACCAGGTCAGTTACCTTCCCTAGTCAGCTGAAGATACCAGGTCAGTTACCTTCCCTAGTCAGCAGTCAGCTGGAGATATCAGGTCAGTTACCTTCCCTAGTCAGCTGGAGATATCAGGTCAGTTACCTTCCCTAGTCAGCTGGAGATACCAGGTCAGTTACCTTCCCTAGTCAGCTGGAGATACCAGGTCAGTTACCTTCCCTAGTCAGCTGGAGATACCAGGTCATTTACCTTCCCTAGTCAGCAGTCAGCTGGAGATATCAGGTCAGTTACCTTCCCTAGTCAGCTGGAGATATCAGGTCAGTTACCTTCCCTAGTCAGCTGGAGATACCAGGTCAGTTACCTTCCCTAGTCAGCTGGAGATACCAGGTCAGTTACCTTCCCTAGTCAGCTGGAGATACCAGGTCAGTTACCTTCCCTAGTCAGCTGGAGATACCAGGTCAGTTACCTTCCCTAGTCAGCTGAAGATACCAGGTCAGTTACCTTCCCTAGTCAGCTGAAGATACCAGGTCAGTTACCTTCCCTAGTCAGCAGTCAGCTGGAGATATCAGGTCAGTTACCTTCCCTAGTCAGCTGGAGATATCAGGTCAGTTACCTTCCCTAGTCAGCTGGAGATACCAGGTCAGTTACCTTCCCTAGTCAGCTGGAGATACCAGGTCAGTTACCTTCCCTAGTCAGCTGGAGATACCAGGTCAGTTACCTTCCCTAGTCAGCTGGAGATACCAGGTCAGTTACCTTCCCTAGTCAGCTGGAGATACCAGGTCAATTACCTTCCCTAGTCAGCTGGAGATAACAGGTCAGTTACCTTCCCCAATCAGTCAGTCAGCTGGAGATATCAGGTCAGTTAACTTCCCTAGTCAGTCAGTCAGCTGGAGATACCAGGTCAGTTACCTTCCCTGGTCAGTCAACCAGTCAGTCAGTTGGAGATATCAGGTCAGTTACCTTCCCCAGTCAGTCAGTCAGCTGGAGATACCAGGTCAGTTACCTTCCCTGGTCAGTCAACCAGTCAGTCAGCTGGAGATATCAGGTTAGTTACCTTCCCTGGTCAGTCAGTCAGTCAGCTGGAGATACCAGGTCAGTTACCTTCCCTGGTCAGTCAGTCAGCTGGAGATACCAGGTCAGTTACCTTCCCTGGTCAGTCAGTCAGCTGGAGATACCAGGTCAGTTACCTTCCTTGGTCAGTCAGTCAGATGGAGATACCAGGTCAGTTATCACCATCTTTATTTTTACTCAAGTATGAACATTTAGTGTTTTTTCCACCACTGGAGGTTTCAGCTGTCCAGTTAATTATTATTTTATTTTTTTATCTGGCAATTAGTTAAGAACAAATTCTTATTTACAATGACGACATACACTGGACAAACCAGGACTACGCTTGGCCAATTGTGCGCCGCCCTATGAGACTCCAAATCACGGCCGGTTATGATACAACCTGGATTGCTGATTGATTGTTTAACGTATAGACGCATTTCCCCCGACAATCTGTATAGTTTCACTAACTAGAAACATGAAATCAACATATCCAAAAGGTTTGCATAGTAACGTTAGGTGAAGAAAAAACGTACAGGAATCGTATTCAAAACAAGTTGTACTCGTAGATGCAAGTCAGACATTGATTGTGTCATCACGCCCACCAGCATAGACACTGTTGGGCAGGTCAGTTAACCAAACTACAAAATGAGTTAGCGCACAGTGGTTCATTTATGGACGCGATTTAAGCGTAAAAAATATATAACAACACAACTGGTTAGTTAGTCATATACTGTCGATAGTAGGTATAACATTAGAACTTGCTAAAATCTAACATCGCTAGTTAGCGCAATGCTTGCTAACGATAGCTAATTAGCTACTGGCCCGAGTTTGATGGAGTCGGCAGCTAAGAACTAAGCCGGTATTGTATTGGCAAGTTCTGATATATGTCGATATTTTATTGTAATAGTTGAATTGCATGACAACAGACATAAAACAGTTTGTGGAACTGACCTTTTACAATCCTCGTGCAGGTTGCCATATTTGGTTTATACAGGTGTCCTTCATTCAATTCGTCTCGTTTAGAAACGACGGAAGGTAACTTTGGTTCCGATGGGCACATATATGGCCCGTGCAATATGGAATCTTTGGGACGTCCATACCCCCCATTGAAGTTGGAATTCAAAATGGTTCAATTTACTTTACTTTAGACACTAACCGAACAACACGTTCAGCTGTGTGTTCAAGTTGTCAGAACTGCTGATGTGCATTTGTAACTGCGGTTACAAAGTCATAAGGTGTCATGTTGAATGGGTTTGACAGCTCACAGCTGGAAACTAAACTTCTCTTGCAAAGCAGGCCCGATGCAGTTGCATAGCTGTTGCTACGTTTGACATTTAGCTATACCCACTACTGTCAGCTAACAAATCAACAACAAGCAATTGTCACTACGTTTACAATCAACGATAGCTACCATTGCAAATGGCTAGATAACTTTATTGAAATGTACAGTAGCTAGCTAGGTTGGTTGGTTGGTAAAGCATTTACAATAGTGTTTTAAGTTAGTTATCAGACATAAATAAACCGTGTCTGCAGTTGTCAATATACTTCGAAAATATATTATCGGATGACAACCAGTGTTTTTTTCTAAACATGGGGTCTGCAACCACTCAGCAACCTAGCAACAAGCCCTATTAAAGCTTTATTGATACTGTGGTGCTGGTGCCACTATCACCGCAACAGGACATGTGACCGTCTTGTGTTTAAACAGAAAAACAGCTTATGTAACTACTAAGCGCGATCCAAACTTCTTCTAGCCACCCATGAGTGAGGAACCTACATGCCAAGTATCAAATCAAATTGTATGTGTCACGTACACATGGTTAGCAGATGTTAATGCGCTTGTGCTTCTAGTTCCGACAATGCAGTAATAACCAACGAGTAATCTAACCTAACAATTCCACAACTACTACCTTATACACACAAGTGTAAAGGGATAAAGAATATGTACATAAAGATATATGAATGAGTGATGGTACAGAACAGCATAGGCAAGATGCAGTAGATGGTATAGAGTACAGTATATACATATGAGATGAGTAATGTAGGGTATGTAAACATAAAGAGGCATAGTTTAAAGTGGCTAGTGATACATGTATTACATAAAGATGGCAAGATGCAGTAGATGATATACAGTACAGTATATACATATACATATGAGATGAGTAATGTAGGGTATGTAAACATAAAGAGGCATAGTTTAAAGTGGCTAGTGATACATGTATTACATAAAGATGGCAAGATGCAGTAGATGATATACAGTACAGTATATACATATACATATGAGATGAGTAATGTAGGGTATGTAAACATAAAGAGGCATAGTTTAAAGTGGCTAGTGATACATGTATTACATAAAGATGGCAAGATGCAGTGGATGATATACAGTACAGTATATACATATACATATGAGATGAGTAATGTAGGGTATGTAAACATTATATTAAGTGGCATTGTTTAAAGTGGCTAGTGATACATGTATTACATAAAGATGGCAAGATACAGTAGGTGGTATAGAGTACAGTATATACTTATGAGATATGTAGTGTATGTAAACATTATATTAAGTGGCATTGTTTAAAGTGGCTAGTGATAAATGTTTTACATGTATGGCAACAGCCACTCAATGTTAGCGGTGTCTGTTTAACAGTCTGACGGCCTTGAGATAGTATAGACCATTTCTTGTGTTTCCTGCAGGTTATAGAAAAGAGCAGAAGCTCTGTACTGTTAGTTCAGATTCCAGTCCTACCTACCTACAGATTATGGGACATTTCCTCAAGGAGAAAGCCCCCAAATCTACTTCAAAAAACACTACAGTAAATAGTATTGTAATGACCCTGCGTTTATAAGCGCGGATATCGACTCTGCCGCTCAAGTATGTTTTTGGGGCACAGTCGATAGCGCGCTGGACTTCAGGCTAGAAGGTCGAGGGTTCGAGACCTGCTCCCTGCCTGGTTCATTACAGTATCTATTACCGTTTTTACTATAGCAATACTACAGTATTTATACTATAGTAAACTTTACTATAGTATACTACAGTCATGTCTGCAAAAATACTACAGTAATTAGTATAGTATATACTACAGTTTAATACAGTAATACTACAGTATTTATTCTATAATAAACCTTACTACAGTATACTACAGTCATGTCCACAAAAATACTACAGTGAATACTATAGTATACCACAGTCATGTCCGCAAAAACACTACAGTGAATACTATAATATATCAATAGTAATACCACAGTATTTATACTATAACAAATGTTACTATAGTATACTACAGTCATGCCTGCAAAAATACTACAGTGAATACTATAGTATACTACAATCATGCCCACAACATCACTACAGTGAATACTATAGTATACTACAGTCATGCCCACAACATCACTACAGTGAATACTACAGTATACTACAGTGAATTCTACAGTATATCAATAGTAATACTACAGTATTTAGAGCATTTTATATATTATATTTTTTATATATTAAATATATATATATTTTTCATATGGTAAAATTCTACAGTGTTTTTGTTGGCATGACATTCTAGATATTTGTTCCCAGAAGTCCCACTGCATTGAATCAGGTTTATAAAATCAACTTTGTATGACATACTAGTGTCCGCTATTCTGTCTCATAACTAAACATATCCCAGAGCACATACTTTCAGTTGTCTTTCTATAATCTGCCTTGATGGAACTAAAGTTCCTTTAGCATTGCATGTTTATTTTTAAATGGATCTTTATTTAACTAGGCAAGTCAGTTAAGAACAAATTCTTATTTTCAATGACAGCCTAGGAACAGTGGGGTTAACTGCCTTGTTCAGGGGGCAGAACGACAGATCTGTACCTTGTCAGCTCGGGGATTCGATCTTGCAACCTTCCGGTTACTAGTACAACGCTCTAACCACTAGGCTATCTGGCACTGTCAAGGTTACAACAGTGCTACTGACTGGTACTTTCCTATAGCTTTCAATAACTTTTCCCCATAGCTGTGTCACTGACAATCAGCTCTGCACACTATAACTAATTTATCAAGTATCCCCCCCACTAGAATTAAATCACCTAGAGAAAGCAGGTACCTCGAGAGATCATGTGTAATTCAATCTTTGGTGTGTGTCTACTAGGCATTTAACCTGGTTTGTTAGTGTTACCAGGCCTTTTCACCTGGTTTGTTAGTGTTACCAGGCCTTTTCACCTGGTTTGTTAGTGTTACCAGGCCTTTTCACCTGGTTTGTTAGTGATACCAGGCCTTTTCATCTGGTTTGTTAGTGTTACCAGGCCTTTCCACCTGGTTTGTTAGTGTTACCAGGCCTTTCCACCTGGTTTGTTAGTGTAACCAGGCCTTTTAACCTGGTTTGGTGCTGTCCGTGTTCCTCAGATTAACAGGTATGCCAAAGGAAAAATATGATCCCCCGGATCCTCGTCGACTATATACCATCATGTCAGCCGAGGAGGTAGCCAACGGGAAAAAGTCACACTGGGCCGAGTTGGAGATATCAGGTCAGTTACCTTCCCTGGTCAGTCAACCAGTCAGTTAGCTGGAGATATCAGGTTAGTTACCTTCCCTAGTCAATCAACCAGTCAGTCAGCTGGAGATATCAGGTTAGTTACCTTCCCTAGTCAATCAACCAGTCAGTCAGCTGGAGATATCAGGTTAGTTACCTTCCCTGGTCAGTCAGTCAGCTGGAGATACCAGGTTAGTTACCTTCCCTGGTCAGTCAATCAACCAGTCAGTCAACTGGAGATATCAGGTCAGTTACCTTCCATGGTCAGTCAGTCAACCAGTCAGTCAGCTGGAGATATCAGGTCAGTTACCTTCCCTGGTGTCAGGTTTTGGCCAAGACTGTTCGGGTTTTGGTCACTAGATGTCCCCATTGCACCTTTTTTGTACCTTTTGTTTTTCTTGCTCTAATTATTGTTTGCACCTGTAGGTCATTCCCTTGTTAGTATTTAAACCCTGTGTGTTCCTCAGTTCCTTGCTCAGTGTTTGTAAGTTAGCACCTAGCCCCAGCCCAAGCCTTGTTTTATACAGATATTTCTCTTGTTGGATTTTCCAGAGGTTCTCTGGTTTAGTTCTTGTGTATTATTTGAGTAGTCTTTTGAGGTTTGTTTTTCCCTGCTGTTTTTTACCACTTTGTGGAGTTTCTTTTGTATTTTGGAGGATTTCCATTTTGTGCCTCTTGGCTTTATTTTTGGACATTGTGGATTTAGTTTCTTTGCCTGAAGATTTTGTTCTTTTATTAAACCACCATCTCTAGTACTGCTGTGTCTGCCTCATCTTCTGGGTTCTGACGATTATTAGTGACTGTTTCTCGCACCGGGTCCTGACAGAAACACTGAGCCATTATAATGAACCCAGAGGCAGCCAGTACCCAGGATTTTTTTTCCATGCTGTCCCACCACGAGGGGACTGTCCAACGCCACGAAGCTGCTCTGGTTCAGCAAGAGGCCTTAATGGCTAGACATTCTCAACTTCTGTCAGAGATGCTGACTTCCATAAAGCATATTTCGGATCGACTTTCCCCGGCAACCGCTTCTGCTCCAGTTCATCCGATTCAAGTGCCCCTGGCAGTTAACCCCCTGGCTGAACCTCGTCTGCCGCCTCCCCAACGGTTCTCAGGGGATCCGAGTGTTTGTAAGGGGTTTTTCACCCAATGTTCTCTCTCCTTTGAGCTGCAACCATCGTCGTTTCCCACCGACCGGTCCAAGATAGCATATATCATCACCCTGCTGTCAGAAAAAGCCCTAGCCTGGTCAACTGCTGTGTGGGATGCCCAAAGTCCCTGCTGTGCCAGCTACTCTACCTTTGCTGAAGAATTCAAGCGAGTGTTTCAAGGTCCTACCAACGGCCCTGACTCAGCCAAACAGCTCCTGACTCTCCGCCAAGGTCGGCGCTGCGTGACGGACTATGCCATCCAGTTCCGCACTGTGGCAGCAGCAAGTGGCTGGAACAACGAGGCGCTCACAGTGTGTTTTTTGAAGGGTCTTTCTGACACCATCCAAGATGAACTGGCCACTCGGGAACCACCGGACAACCTCGAGTCCCTTATCAAGTTGGCTTCACGCATAGACCAGCGTCTGAGAGAGAGAGAACTCAACCGTAGACCGCTCACCCTAGCTCCTATCGGTTCCAGCTCCGAGTCTCCACCTTTATCCTCGCTGGCTCCACCAGAACCCATGCAGGTTGGACGCATCTCCCAGGCTGAGAGAGACCGCCGGATGAGGGAGCGATGCTGTCTATATTGCGGCAAACCGGGCCATTTCCGCTCCACGTGTCCCGGGCTCCAGGGTAACGCACTCTCCCGTGCAGGCCTGGGAGGACTGTAACGGGAAACATAACCTCCTCCCATCCATCCAACTCCCGCCTGCTCATTCCAGTTACCCTTTCCTGGGACGACCACGAGTTTTCTCTTCAAGCTTTGGTAGACTCTGGAGCCGCAGGTAACTTCATGGATGGGGTCTGGGCGAAGGAGAATGGCGTTCCTTCTGAACCTCTAAGTGACCCCATAAGGGTTACTACGTTGGATAGAAGCCCTTTGGGATCTGGACTTGTCACTCGTGCCACTACCCCTTTGCGACTTTCAGTTTCCCAACACCAGGAAGTGATGAACTTTCATCTGATCTCCTGTTCCGAGTTCCCTCTCGTCCTTGGTTATCCCTGGCTTCACAGCCATAACCCTCACATCGACTGGTCTGTGGGCACTATCAAGCAGTGGGGTCCTACGTGCCAAGCCACTTGTATCTTCCCGAGTTCCCAGAGTTCCCCTTCCGAGTCTCTAGAATCCATCGACCTGTCCCGAGTTCCCGAGTGTTACCATGACCTCAAACTGGTATTTAGCAAACAGAGGGCCACCAAACTACCACCCCATAGACCTTACGATTGCACCATCGACCTGTTTCCGGGGACCTGCCCTCCCAGGGGTCGGATCTTTTCCCTTTCTCCTCCCGAACGAGCTGCTATGGATACCTACATCAAGGACGCTCTGGCAGCAGGCCTCATGCGTCCATCTACCTCGCCGGCGGGAGCAGGGTTTTTCTTTGTGGCCAAGAAAGACGGTGGATTACGACCTTGCATTGACTACCGGGGACTCAATGCCATAACCGTCCGTAACCGCTACCCGCTACCCCTTATGGCCACAGCCTTTGAGCTGCTCCAGGAAGCAGTTGTCTTCACTAAGCTTGACCTGCGGAACGCATACCATCTTGTGCGGATCAAACCCGGGGACGAGTGGAAGACCGCTTTCAACACGCCTACTGGTCACGGTGTGGGTGGGCCCGGTCTGGGTGGGCCCGGTCTGGATGGGTCCGGTCTGGGTGGGCCCGGTCTGGGTGGGCCCGGTATGGGTGGGCCCGGTCTGGGTGGGCCCGGTCTGGGTGGGCCAGGTCTGGATGGGCCAGGTCTGGGTGGGCCCGGTCTAGGTGGGCCCGGTCTAGGTGGGCCCGGTCTGGGTGGGCCCGGTCTGGGTGGCCTGGCTGAGAGTAAGAAAAGCTTTTTGCCATAATCTAATAACAGTACGATGACAGCCGCCATCCGGGTTTCTCTCTGGTTGAGAAATCCACTCCTCAAGACAAGTTAGGACATCCAGAGTTCTACTGAATTGCATTTGCTGATCATGTTAAAGTTACCGTCATTTCATCAGACACCCAAACAGGACTTCTTCTTCTTCCTTCTCCAAAATGACGGTGGTGTTTGGGACTTTTCACTACTGCTCTATTTGGAGTTGAGTACGGTAAGAATTTTTTTTATTTTTTTTTAGCAAAATGTGAAATGTTGTCATCTCTAACATGTGTCTATGGAAGCCTATAAGGGTCAATCAGTGAACAGGATCCCAGCATTACTATTGTAACAGAAACACAGCTTCAGTATTAACATACTTTGCTCTCAGATTCTCATGCTGCTATGGTAAGTTGACACTATGCATTGATTTTCCCTCGCCTGTTTGAGTGGTGTGTGTGCTCCTGACCCAAAGAAAATTATCCGATTTTTTTTTTTATTTTCTTTTTTCTTTGATTGCACCTTTTCAAAATACCACAAAGTTACAGCAACAAAATGTCCCAGAAATTATCCTTGAAATCACCAGAAATGTCTCTTACAAGAGTAGATTTTAAACAGAAAGTCATCATCATATTTAGTCTTTAGCTTTTAAACTGCACTGTTTTTTAAATATCTTTTAAAATCTTAATTAGCCCAACTTCCCTGAGGCTCATAGCCCCCAAGAGTCCAACATCAATCAATTTAAAGATTGATTGAAGAATCTTCCCAAAACCAATCAGATTTGCTTGCCATGTGTTGCAATATCTATTTATTAACATGAGAAAGGGTCTGGTTTGTTTTCCAAGCCAGATGCCATTTATAATCATATCAGTGATCTTATAACCACAATGCAGAGCTGAATATATTTCTAAAGACTTGAGACAACTGCAAGGGGTTTTTAAGGTCTATGCTATAGCTAGATAACACTAGCTTCTAAACCATTGTAAACGTGTTTTGTGTAAGTTATATAAAGAAAAATACTTTACAGTTCCATCCAAAATGGCATTCTTATTACCTAATACAGGGCATTACTTTTAACCAGGGCCCATTGTGTAGTACATTATGTAGGGAATAGGTTGCTATTTAGGACACAGCATAACTCAATGTGTTAGCCCCTTGCTGAGGTAGGATCCATGGCTACCTCTTCCGTTCATCAGTGTTAGTCCCTTATTGAGGTAGGATCCATGGCCTACCTCTTCTGTTCATCAGTGTTAGTCCCTTATTGAGGTAGGATCCATGGCCTACCTCTTCCGTTCATCAGTGTTAACCCCTTATTGAGGTAGGATCCATGGCCTACCTCTTCTGTTCATCAGTGTTAGCCCCTTATTGAGGTAGGATCCATGGCCTACCTCTTCCGTTCATCAGTGTTAGCCCCTTATTGAGGTAGAATCCAGGCCTACCTCTTCCGTTCATCAGTGTTAACCCCTTATTGAGGTAGGATCCATGGCCTACCTCTTCCGTTCATCAGTGTTAACCCCTTATTGAGGTAGGATCCATGGCCTACCTCTTCCGTTCATCAGTGTTAGTCCCTTATTGAGGTAGGATCCATGGCCTACCTCTTCCGTTCATCAGTGTTAGCCCCTTATTGAGGTAGGATCCATGGCTACCTCTTCCATTCATCAGTGTTAACCCCTTATTGAGGTAGAATCCAGGCCTACCTCTTCCGTTCATCAGTGTTAGCCCCTTATTGAGGTAGGATCCATGGCTACCTCTTCCATTCATCAGTGTTGACCCCTTATTGAGGTAGGATCCATGGCCTACCTCTTCTGTTCATCAGTGTTAGCCCCTTATTGAGGTAGGATCCATGGCCTACCTCTTCTGTTTGTCAGTGTTAGCCCCTTATTGAGGTAGGATCCATGGCCTACCTCTTCTGTTCATCAGTGTTAACCCCTTATTGAGGTAGGATCCATGGCCTACCTCTTCTGTTCATCAGTGTTAGCCCCTTATTGAGGTAGGATCCATGGCTACCTCTTCTGTTCATCAGTGTTAGCCCCTTATTGAGGTAGGATCCATGGCCTACCTCTTCTGTTCATCAGTGTTAGCCCCTTATTGAGGTAGGATCCATGGCCTACCTCTTCTGTTCATCAGTGTTAGCCCCTTATTGAGGTAGGATCCATGGCCTACCTCTTCCGTTCATCACCTAGACTAGAGTTCCTTTTTGAGTGAAACCAAATAAAAACCTGTTGCTTTGTGAAAACTTTCAAAGCCCTAGGTCCGTTACTATGACTTGGATCACGTCGAACGGGGGGTCCGAATTTATTGACACCCTTGATAAAGATGAGAAATAGTGCCTGTATAAAATCAACCATTCAAATACTGAGCTATATTGTATGCTCAACAAAATGTGAAATTATATTATTTTATACTAATACAATTGCTCAGAGAAAGAGATTTTGTATAACAATATTTTTTCTCTCTCAAAAAGGTAGGGGTCAAAATTATTGACACCCCTGAAGACTTATAAATAAAGTAGTGAAAAGTTGAGTATTTGGTCCCATATTCCTAGCATGCAATGACTACATCAAGCTTGTGACTCTATAAACTTGTTGGATGTATTTGCAATTTGTTTTTTGTTGTATTTCAGATTATTTTGTGCCCAATAGAAATTAATGGTAAATAATGTATTGTGTCATTTTGGAGTCACTTTTATTGTAAATAAGAATATAATATGTTTCTAAACACTAATACATTCATGTGGATGCTACCATGGTTACAGATAATCCTGAATGAATTGTGAATAATCATGAGTGAGAAAGTTACAGAGGGTCAAAGATCATAACCCCAAGATATGCTAACCTCTCATTAGGGCCTACCATTAACAGGGGAGGTTAGCATGTTATATCATAGCCCCAAGACATGCTAACCTCTCACCATTACCAATAACAGGGGAGGTTAGCATGTTATATCATAGCCCCAAAACATGCTAACCTCTCACCATTACCAATAACAGGGGAGGTTAGCATGTTATATCATAGCCCCAAGACATGCTAACCTCTCACCATTACCAATAACAGGGGAGGTTAGCATGTTATATCATAGCCCCAAGACATGCTAACCTCTCACCATTACCAATAACAGGGGAGATTAGCATGTTATATCAAAGCCCCAAGACATGCTAACCTCTCACCATTACCAATAACAGGGGAGGTTAGCATGTTATATCATAGACCCAAGACATGCTAACCTCTCACCATTACAATAACAGGGGAGGTTAGCATGTTATATCATAACCCCAAGACATGCTAACATCTCACCATTACCAATAACAGGGGAGGTTAACATGTTATATCATAGCCCCAAGACGTGCTAACCTCTCTCCATTACAATAACAGGGGAGGTTAGCATGTCTTGGAGGTATGATCGTTGACCCTCTAACTTTCTCACTCGATCATTAGTCACAATTAATTTAAGATTATCGTGGTACATTAATTTAGAAGAAAACACAGTATTAATTGTTAAACAAAATCTCTTTCTCTGAGCAATTGTATTAGTATAAAATAATATATTTTTCTTATTTTGTTTGTAGATAATATAGCTCAGTATTGGATTTATTGATATTTTTTATACAGTTATTAGTTCTCATCTTTGTCAAGGCTGACAATAATTTCGGGTCTCCCTGTATGTTCGTTATAGGCTACATAGCTAGCAGAGGTCACTGGTATGTCGTAGTGCCTAGTATTAGAAGGCCTCACTGTTTCTGGCAGAGTTTGGGCTAGCACCCTGCGAATACGTCATGAATAGGTTATTACTGAGTAAATACCATTTTACCATGTCCTTTATTATTAGGCAATACCTAGTCATTTCTGTAACTTTAAATTCATACGGAGTTGGATTTTGTGAAGTGATCAAATGTAGCTTTTTTTCCCCCTGGGGTGATTGAAGGCATATACACTGAGTGTACAAAACATTAGGAACACATTCCTAATATTGAGTGTCACCCCCTTTTGCCCTCAGAGCAGCCTAAATTTGTCAGGTATGGACTACAAGGTGTTGAAAGTGTTCTACAGGGATGCTTGCCCGTGTTGACTCCAATGCTTCCCACAGCTGCGTCAAGTTGGCTGGATGTCCTTTGAGTGGTGGATCATTCTTGATGCACACGGGAAACTGTTGAGAGTGAAAAACCCAGCAGCGTTACAGTTCTTGACACATTCAAACCGGTGCGCCTGGTCACCTACTACCATACCCCCATTCAAAGGCACTTAAATATTTTGTCTTGCCTATTCACCCTCTGAATGGCACACATACACAATCCATGTCTGAAGGCCAAAAAAGTCCTTCTTTAACCTGTCTCCTCCGCTTCATCTACACTGATTTGAAGTGGATTTAACAAAGTGACGTCAGTAAGGGGTCATAGACCGACCAGGTAAATCCAGGTGAAAGCTATGTCATGGAAAGAGTGTGTATATATACACTGAACAAAAATATAAACGCAGCATGGAAGAATTTCAGACATTTTACTGAGTTACAGTTCATATACAGAAATCAGTCAATATAAATAAATAAATAAATTATGCCATAATCTATGGGATGCAGCCATGGGTGGGCCTGGGAGGGCATAGGCAACCAGACCCACCCACTGGGGAACAAGGCCCAACCAATCAGAATCCGTTTTTCCCCACAAAACGGCTTTATTATAGACAGAAATACTCATCAGCACCCCCCCCCCCCCTCCCCCTCAAATGATCCCACAGGTGAAGAAGCCGGATGTGGAGGTCCTTGGCTGGTGTGGTTACACCTGGTCTGTGGTTGTAAGGCAAGTTGTATTATATTCTCTTGCAACAGCTCTGGTGGATATGCATGCAGTCAGCATACCAAAAAACTTGAGGCATCTGTGGCATTGTGTTGTGTGACAAAACATTTTAAAGTGGCCTTTTATTGTCCACAGCACAAGGTGCACCTGTGTAATGATCAGGCTGTTTAATCAGCTTGTTGGTATGTCACACCTGTTGGGTGGATGGATTATTATCGTGGCAAAGGAGAAATGCTCACTAACAGACATACGCTTGTTGTGTGTATGGAACATTTCTGGGATCTTTTATTTCAGCTCATGAAACATGAAACATGGGACCAACACTTTACATTTAAGTCATTTAGCAGATGCTCTTATCCAGAGCGGCTTACGAATTGGAAAGTTCATACATATTCATCCTGGTCCCCCCGTGGGGAATGAACCCACAACCCTGGCGTTGCAAGCGCCATGCTCTACCAACTGAGCCACACGGGACCTTACATGTTACATTCATATTTTTGGTACCATATTTTTGGTAACTTGCAACAACAAAAAATCCAGAAATCCTGTTTTAGAAAATGTTCAGAATCAAGAGGGAATAACCAGGACATGTGGAATCCGTCAACCAGGATTCCTGGAAAACCTGGGAATTTTGAGAAAGTTACCAGAATTTTGCAAACCTAATCTCCATACCCATAAATACAGTGTATGTCTTCATTAAAACCCCTGAGGGAACAAACGCTAAGTTTATATGACTTCAAAGTTACAGAAATTCCCAGGTATTGCCCTAATGTGGATACACTAATACCATGGCAACACTGTAGTGTGTGTGTGTGTGTGTGTAGTCTGAATCTGTTGTCAACATAACATGCCTTGGCAACGTTGGCTTTGCTTTATTTGCCCATGATCAAACTGACACGTTATGCCTCCGATTTTCAATGACTTCTGTGAAACCAGCTAGAGTGAGTGAGTGAGTGAGTGAGTGAGTGAGTGAGTGAGTGAGTGAGTGAGTGAGAGAGAGACTACCTTTCTAATTAATGTTTCTATATGATTTAACATTTACAGTAGACATATACTTGAGTTCCTCTAGTCGTGGTAGGTTGAGGGGAGGAGAAGACGTCAAAGCACCCACTCTTTCTTTCCATCTCCTCTTTCTCAATGTGAGTGTATTCAGCCTGTTCCGTTGAACATCCCAGAGTTGATAGAGTGAGTCTGTGTGTCTGGGCCCATACTTCACTGCCCAGATTTAACATTTTTGTGGATACAACTACATTTGTAGCAGTTCTATACCAAAGCCACATAGTATCGTCTTTGGTGACTGTCTGATCACTATAACTGGTGATCGTGGGGGGGGATGTCAAATTTTCCTGGTCCCGTGTATGTTCATGCTGTCTTGCCAGTTCCGGTGTTCATTTGTGCCGTGGCAAAAAATCAGATCTGGGGACCACGCTACCATTGTCCAACTAGGGTGGTGATTTAGATTTTGTCACCAGTCCAAAGTTTGTCAATCTGATCTGTATGCCCAGTCATCGTGCCACCTCAACAAAGTACTGAGAGCAGCGGTGCCCAGTCATCGTGCCACCTCAACAAAGTACTGAGAGCAGCGGTGCCCAGTCATCGTGCCACCTCAACAAAGTACTGAGAGCAGCGGTGTGAGAACCAATGGCTGCACCCAAACTGGCTGCACCCAAACTACAGCCTTTTCTATTTCTGAACCAAAGGCAGTCTACAAATTGGTACTTTGTACGATACAGTATTACAAGCTTTTGAAAAGAGATAAATGTTTTAGATTTTTACAAAAATTGTTTTGTCTAAATGTCTTTTATTTATTTGTGAGTGAATCATTTGAATGTGAAATGAATCTGAATGGTCAAATATTATGAGATGTTATTTTTTTTTTTTTCCTTTTTTCATCTGATGATCTCCTAGCCTTCCCAAGGACTTTTACTGCTGGGCTTTTGAACAAGGACTCCCAATTCCAAACACCATAATCATCTTCTAAACTTCAGATGCATCTTCCCTCCACGTCGTCTCAATAAATATCGCAGACAATCATGAGCACATCCACTTTCTACGTTTGTTTTGTAGAGCACACCTCCATTTTCTTCCAACAACAACAACATGCCTAGTTTGTACAGGATACCATCTGTAGTTTGTACAGGATACCTTCTCTAGTTTGTACAGGATACCTTCTGTAGTTTGTACAGGATACCTTCTGTAGTTTGTACAGGATACCTTCTCTAGTTTGTACAGGATACCTTCTGTAGTTTGTACAGGATACCTTCTGTAGTTTGTACAGGATACCATCTCTAGTTTGTACAGGATACCTTCTGTAGTTTGTACAGGATACCTTCTGTAGTTTGTACAGGATACCTTCTGTAGTTTGTACAGGATACCTTCTGTAGTTTGTACAGGATACCTTCTGTAGTTTGTACAGGATACCTTCTGTAGTTTGTACAGGATACCTTCTGTAGTTTGTACAGGATACCTTCTGTAGTTTGTACAGGATACCATCTGTAGTTTGTACAGGATACCTTCTGTAGTTTGTACAGGATACCTTCTGTAGTTTGTACAGGATACCTTCTGTAGTTTGTACAGGATACCTTCTGTAGTTTGTACAGGATACCTTCTGTAGTTTGTACAGGATACCATCTCTAGTTTGTACAGGATACCTTCTGTAGTTTGTACAGGATACCTTCTGTAGTTTGTACAGGATACCATCTGTAGTTTGTACAGGATACCATCTGTAGTTTGTACAGGATACCTTCTGTAGTTTGTACAGGATACCTTCTGTAGTTTGTACAGGATACCATCTGTAGTTTGTACAGGATACCTTCTGTAGTTTGTACAGGATACCTTCTGTAGTTTGTACAGGATACCTTCTGTAGTTTGTACAGGATACCTTCTGTAGTTTGTACAGGATACCATCTCTAGTTTGTACAGGATACCTTCTGTAGTTTGTACAGGATACCTTCTGTAGTTTGTACAGGATACCTTCTGTAGTTTGTACAGGATACCTTCTGTAGTTTGTACAGGATACCTTCTGTAGTTTGTACAGGATACCTTCTGTAGTTTGTACAGGATACCATCTCTAGTTTGTACAGGATACCTTCTGTAGTTTGTACAGGATACCTTCTCTAGTTTGTACAGGATACCTTCTGTAGTTTGTACAGGATACCTTCTCTAGTTTGTACAGGATACCTTCTGTAGTTTGTACAGGATACCATCTCTAGTTTGTACAGGATACCTTCTGTAGTTTGTACAGGATACCATCTGTAGTTTGTACAGGATACCTTCTCTAGTTTGTACAGGATACCTTCTGTAGTTTGTACAGGATACCTTCTCTAGTTTGTACAGGATACCTTCTGTAGTTTGTACAGGATACCATCTCTAGTTTGTACAGGATACCTTCTGTAGTTTGTACAGGATACCTTCTGTAGTTTGTACAGGATACCTTCTCTAGTTTGTACAGGATACCATCTGTAGTTTGTACAGGATACCTTCTCTAGTTTGTACAGGATACCATCTGTAGTTTGTACAGGATACCTTCTCTAGTTTGTACAGGATACCTTCTCTAGTTTGTACAGGATACCTTCTGTAGTTTGTACAGGATACCTTCTCTAGTTTGTACAGGATACCTTCTCTAGTTTGTACAGGATACCATCTGTAGTTTGTACAGGATACCTTCTCTAGTTTGTACAGGATACCATCTGTAGTTTGTACAGGATACCTTCTCTAGTTTGTACAGGATACCTTCTCTAGTTTGTACAGGATACCTTCTCTAGTTTGTACAGGATACCATCTGTAGTTTGTACAGGATACCTTCTCTAGTTTGTACAGGATACCTTCTCTAGTTTGTACAGGATACCATCTGTAGTTTGTACAGGATACCTTCTCTAGTTTGTACAGGATACCTTCTGTAGTTTGTACAGGATACCTTCTCTAGTTTGTACAGGATACCTTCTGTAGTTTGTACAGGATACCATCTCTAGTTTGTACAGGATACCTTCTGTAGTTTGTACAGGATACCATCTGTAGTTTGTACAGGATACCTTCTCTAGTTTGTACAGGATACCTTCTGTAGTTTGTACAGGATACCTTCTCTAGTTTGTACAGGATACCTTCTGTAGTTTGTACAGGATACCATCTCTAGTTTGTACAGGATACCTTCTGTAGTTTGTACAGGATACCTTCTGTAGTTTGTACAGGATACCTTCTCTAGTTTGTACAGGATACCATCTGTAGTTTGTACAGGATACCTTCTCTAGTTTGTACAGGATACCATCTGTAGTTTGTACAGGATACCTTCTCTAGTTTGTACAGGATACCTTCTCTAGTTTGTACAGGATACCTTCTGTAGTTTGTACAGGATACCTTCTCTAGTTTGTACAGGATACCTTCTCTAGTTTGTACAGGATACCATCTGTAGTTTGTACAGGATACCTTCTCTAGTTTGTACAGGATACCATCTGTAGTTTGTACAGGATACCTTCTCTAGTTTGTACAGGATACCTTCTCTAGTTTGTACAGGATACCTTCTCTAGTTTGTACAGGATACCATCTGTAGTTTGTACAGGATACCATCTGTAGTTTGTACAGGATACCATCTGTAGTTTGTACAGGATACCTTCTCTAGTTTGTACAGGATACCTTCTCTAGTTTGTACAGGATACCATCTGTAGTTTGTACAGGATACCTTCTCTAGTTTGTACAGGATACCTTCTCTAGTTTGTACAGGATACCTTCTCTAGTTTGTACAGGATACCATCTGTAGTTTGTACAGGATACCATCTGTAGTTTGTACAGGATACCTTCTCTAGTTTGTACAGGATACCATCTGTAGTTTGTACAGGATACCATCTGTAGTTTGTACAGGATACCTTCTCTAGTTTGTACAGGATACCATCTGTAGTTTGTACAGGATACCATCTGTAGTTTGTACAGGATACCTTCTCTAGTTTGTACAGGATACCTTCTCTAGTTTGTACAGGATACCATCTGTAGTTTGTACAGGATACCATCTGTAGTTTGTACAGGATACCTTCTCTAGTTTGTACAGGATACCATCTGTAGTTTGTACAGGATACCATCTGTAGTTTGTACAGGATACCTTCTCTAGTTTGTACAGGATACCATCTGTAGTTTGTACAGGATACCATCTGTAGTTTGTACAGGATACCTTCTCTAGTTTGTACAGGATACCTTCTCTAGTTTGTACAGGATACCATCTGTAGTTTGTACAGGATACCATCTGTAGTTTGTACAGGATACCTTCTCTAGTTTGTACAGGATACCATCTGTAGTTTGCACAGGATACCTTCTCTAGTTTGTACAGGATACCATCTCTAGTTTGTACAGGATACCATCTCTAGTTTGTACAGGATACCATCTCTAGTTTGTACAGGATACCATCTCTAGTTTGTACAGGATACCATCTGTAGTTTGTACAGGATACCATCTCTAGTTTGTACAGGATACCTTCTCTAGTTTGTACAGGATACCTTCTCTAGTTTGTACAGGATACTATCTAGTTGGAAGCACAGAATAATCTAGAATGTCATTGTATGCTGTAGGGTTAAGATTTCCCTTCACTGGAACTAAGGCGCATAGCCTAAATCATTCTGTAAGAGGGGTCTTCTGAGGACGGATAATCAGCCGTGTAGATGGTTCCAGAGTGGGAATGAAAGCAGTGTAGACACACGATTCCTTGGAGAGAAGAACCGGGCAGTTCTGCTTGAATTCACCTTCTTAGATACAGATACAGATACTCAACTGTAGCATTGATTGTTAAGAGGTTTCCTTTGTCTTTTTCAACCTCGTGTTGCGTTTTGGGGTCCCGACTAGTCGTGGACTTCGGCTGCAGCACGTGGTCAACTTAGTCTGATATGTACATTCTTAACTCGCATGTTTTATACCCCCGGGTCAAAAAGGTGTGTTTCTGTCTTTATGGCAAGTTCTCTGGGGCGTATCTAGTTACGAGGCAAGGTATGGATTAGACTTTGATCTAGTTTAGACAACTAAATTCAACAGTTCATCTTTACAAAAAACATTATCTTTGATCGGGATATTTTCTACACAACGCACAGTATGTAAACATCATGTACATATTATGAAAACTCTTCAAGTTACAATATTTTCGTTATAATGTCGTCATTTAACGTGAGAGGTGAGAGATGTCTCTGTAGGACTGTGATCCACGGTAACCTGACCCGAACAGGCCAGTCATGACAGTGGGAACAATCATCCAGTGGCTTGTGTCAGCCATATTGAGAGTGGTCATAGATAGATAGCGCCTTCTCCTCAGAGACCTTGCTATTACCCTGTAGAGCTCTCTGTTCAAAAGGTAGAGCGCTAAATAGAGAATAGGATGCCATTTGGGACGCAATCAATGTTTAATCAACTGCACACGTGTGTTTTCTGAATGTAGAAGTCAGAAGTGGTGATCATGTGTTTTCTGAATGTAGAAGTCAGAAGTGGTGATCATGTGTTTTCTGAATGTAGAAGTCAGAAGTGGTGATCATGTGTTTTCTGAATGTAGAAGTCAGAAGTGGTGATCATGTGTTTTCTGAATGTAGAAGTCAGAAGTGGTGATCATGTGTTTTCTGAATGTAGAAGTCAGAAGTGGTGATCATGTGTTTTCTGAATGTAGAAGTCAGAAGTGGTGATCATGTGTTTTCTGAATGTAGAAGTCAGAAGTGGTGATCATGTGTTTTCTGAATGTAGAAGTCAGAAGTGGTGATCATGTTGATCTGAATGTAGAAGTCAGAAGTGGTGATCATGTTGATCTGAATGTAGAAGTCAGAAGTGGTGATCATGTGTTTTCTGAATGTAGAAGTCAGAAGTGGTGATCATGTTGATCTGAATGTAGAAGTCAGAAGTGGTGATCATGTTGATCTGAATGTAGAAGTCAGAAGTGGTGATCATGTGTTTTCTGAATGTAGAAGTCAGAAGTGGTGATCATGTGTTTTCTGAATGTAGAAGTCAGAAGTGGTGATCATGTTGATCTGAATGTAGAAGTCAGAAGTGGTGATCATGTTGATCTGAATGTAGAAGTCAGAAGTGGTGATCATGTGTTTTCTGAATGTAGAAGTCAGAAGTGGTGATCATGTTGATCTGACTAAAGAGAAAGTTGTGTTTTTTTATTAGTTCATTAGTGTTTGGGTAAGACCATTATACAGAGGACTCATCTTTGTATCAATGCCATTATATTATCGTCTGTGAGAGCATGGGCAGCGCCATTGTTGCTGTCTCCATTTTAAAAGTAGTCCATTTTCTTCTTCTTTTGTGTTTGAAAAAGTGTGATTTAAATGCCGCCTGCAGTGCTGGAGTCCAGAACAACATCTTGTCCTTTATTTATTGTGGCCACTAGATGGCGGTGATATAGCGTTTACAAACCATCACCAACCCAATATGAAGAAGAAAAAGACAATGCTCTGTTCATTGGCTGATCGCTCCCAAACCATAGGAATTCCCTCCCAGTTGACTACTTTAAAATGGTGGAAGTCCTCAATGGCAATGTCCATGGTAAAACCAGGTTATATCCATCTACATTACTCTATCTCTGTGGGTAAGACACAAGGCCTTAACTACCACCAGGAAGTTTGAAAAGGACTTATGCTCCCCAAAGAGCAGGCAAACTACAGCCGCCCCAGTCCCGCCCCAGTCCCACCCCAGTCCTGTCCCAGTCCCACCCCTTACTGGGAGTGGAATCTTATCTGTCAACCCATCAGAGCTGTAGACGTGATGACTTACTTTATGGGATAATGAAACTCACATCAACAAGATAGTAAACATGTGCATTTCACCCTTCCTCCTCCTCAGGCAATAAAATGCTCATTTTTTGTACATATTGTATAGGTTGTGTTTATTTTTCTAGGTTAGACCCAATACATGATTAAAAAAAATGAAATATTCACATTCAATACATACTGAAATAATTTAAGATAAACTAATTAACTTGGTATTAGAATCATATTTCAATTGGTATCACATTGGCATCACATTGGCATCACATTGGCATTACATTGGCATCACATTGGTATTACATTGGTATTACATTGGTATCACATTGGTATTACATTGGTATCACATTGGTATTACATTGGTATCACATTGGTATCACATTGGTATTACATTGGTATCACATTGGTATCACATTGGTATTACATTGGCATCACATTGGTATTACATTGGTATCACATTGGTATTACATTGGTATTACATTGGTATCACATTGGTATTACATTGGTATCACATTGGTATCACATTGGTATTACATTGGCATCACATTGGTATTACATTGGTATCACATTGGCATCACATTTCCATTTAGCTCCAACTTGATACATTCCTGTTCCAATTCACTCAATGGTGGTTGAGATGGGAAGTTCTGCACTTCTCTTCTTCTTGTTGGTTCTGTAGAAAGAGATGGTCTGTGTTAAAGTCAACAGAAGTGTGTGTGTGTGTGTGTGTGTGTGTGTGTGTGTGTGTGTGTGTGTGTGTGTGTGTGTGTGTGTGTGTGTGTGTGTGTGTGTGTGTGTGTGTGTGTGTGTGTGTGTGTGTGTGTGTGTGTGTGTGTGTGTGTGTTGTATTTACCTTTGTAACTTGGCAATGACTTTGTTGATCCATCTTGCATCTGGAGTCACACAGACGGTGGCTTTGTCCTTCTTGGTAACGCTGATGAATGAAGGGAGGGATATATATTACAGCGTCACCATGGTTACATATCATACACTGCAGAATAAAACCTATCAGAAAATGTCAATATGAACGTACACATATTTAGCATATGTTATTACGGCTGTAGTGAAATGGTTGTGTTCCCAGCTCCAACAGTGCAGTAATATCTAACAATACACACAAATCTGAGTCAAAGAATGGAATGAAGAAATCTATAAATATTAGGACGAGCAAAGTCTGAGTACTGTATATGTAAATGTATGTATAGATACAGTACCAGTCAAAGGTTTGGACACCTACTCATTTCAGGGTTTTTATTTATTTTTACTCGTTTCTACATTGTAGAATAATAGTGAAGACATCAAAACTATGAAATAACACATATGGAATCATGTTGTAATCCAAAAAAGTGTTAAACAAATCAAAATATATTTTATTTTTGAGATTGTTCAAAGTAGCCACCCTTTGCCTTGACGATAGCTTTACACACTCTTGGCATTCCTTCCACCTCATGGCTGGTTTTTGCTCTGAAATGCACTGACAACTCTAGGAACTTTATATAGACAGGTGTGAGATGTTCCAAATCATGTCTAATCAATTGAATTTACCACAGGTGGACTCCAATCAAGTTGTAGAAACATCTCAAGGATAATCAATGGAAACAGGATGAATCTAAACTCAATTTAGAGTCTCATAGCTAAGCGTCGGAATACTTATGTAAATAAGGTGTTTCTGTTTTTTATTTTTAATACATTTGTTAAAATGTCTAAAACCTGTTTTTGCTTTGTTGTTATGGAGTATTGTGTGTAAATTGATGAGGACAATTTTTTATTTAATCCATTTTAGAAAAAGGCTGTAAACATAATAAAATGTGGAAAAAGTCAAGGGGTCTGAATACTTTCTGAATGCACTGTATGTATATATACATGTGTGATTGAATGTATAGTCATTGTGGACAGTATGTGGATAGAATATATAGTATATCTGTAGAATAGGTAGGATATAATAGTATATGTACAGCAATAGTTGAATAGGATAGCCTTGACTAGAAAAACCTATTTGTAATCTGTGATTGTCTGGAGTCCCTGCCACATACTGAGTTTCGGGGGGAATTGCTATAGACTACCACTGCAAATGCACACATTTATTACAATGTCTTAGCCTTGGTTACGAATAGGAACATTGAACTCATCATCAGTGACTAATGATTGGTTTGCATGGCATGCAGTAAAGCGACTATACTGACTAATTAATTTCCCCTCCACCACGACCTATCCCCCACGCGTCTTCCCCCTATGCATTAGAAAACCACAGTTTAGCGCTTCGTTCAAGACCTCGCTGACTGACTCACATGATCTATGTGTGGAGACAATGACAGCCACCATGGGTTTTAGGGCGGTTACCAAGACACAGATGAAGCCTGGACAACAACAACAAAAAAGCATGGAGATTCCACTGGGCCTGTGGTTACCAACCAATCGATCGCGATCAACTTCAAGGCATTCCTAGTCGATCACCAAACATTTCTGTAGAAAAGCCGACGATAAAAGTCTTGCGACTCTTTTTTTTTTTTTATCGTGTTGCGCTGTTACCGGCAGGTGCACTTTATTCAGAAGCCTTGCGCACCGGGTTGGCAAAGTGTTCCCATTTTAAACAATTTAATTTGTCAGAAAAGACAAACTCCGCCTGACCGGCGGACAGGAAGATCTGTGGATAAATCTAGTGATCCTGCTGCGCTGGCCAATCAGATAGCTCAAATCACTGTGCCTACGACTTCCACGACTCTTGCCACAGAAAAGTTTGATACCAGCCTATGTAAGATTTCATAACTTTTAAAACCATGACCAGAGAGAAATTATCAAAGAATAGAGCTGCTGTTTTTTTATGAGTGAGATCATGTTTAAGTTTTCATTCTGCTCTGTCACTGTTTTTTATTCAACACTATTACAAAACATAAAACATGTTTCTCTCTACTTCCACTCACACTGTAATGAATGAGTAGCCAAGTGTATCGATAGCGCTGTTGTTATTATTATTAGCAGCTCGTCCTGTCTATTTTAATAGGGAGGGATATTTAACTGTCTCTGGTCATAGGAACAACATGAATTTGTGCATGAGGCAGATGCGGTGTGACTCGACTTTAGCCATCAGGTGGAAGACGTTGTCCCCTCTCTCTGGTCAGTCTCACCGGGAGGAAAGGAAGGAGAGAGCAGGACGGTGTGAGGCGGACCCTCTGCTGTTCTCTCCCTCCCTCCGCTGAGACTAATGTGGTGTTCAAAACTAATGGGAACTCTAAAATCTCCGACTTCAGTGTGTTCAAGAGAACTGGATACTGAAAAAAACGAGACCCGATTAGGAAAAATCGTTTTGAACGGTCATCCGACTTGAAAATCCAAGTCGGAAACTGGGGCATCTTTCTAGACTCCAACTTTCTGACCTGAAGTTCACTGACTTCATGATTTGACCTAGTTTTATCCCCAGAGTTCCCAGTTTTCCTGAAAGCACCATGACAGATGCAGATACCATCAGTCCAGTAACATAAAAGCCAATTGTTTCAATTTCTGCTCAGCTGTGCCTCGCAAGTGGTACACCAACTGATCTGTTTTGTAATCAAAGCTCAAGTTTTGAAATATAATATTGTCTGAGAATAACACTATTGTCAGGACAGGCATATACACACGTAGAAAAAAGGGTTCCAAAAGGGTTCTTCAGCTGTCCCCATAGGAGAACCCTTTTTGGTTCCAGGTAGAACTATTAGTCCCAGGTAGAACCCTTTTGAGTTGGCATGTAGAACCCTCTGTGGGAAGGGTTCAACTGTTCTGCCTGTGGCTATCGAACCCTGACCTGTCCACCGGACGTGCTACCTGTCCCAGACCTGCTGTTTTCAACTCTGCTGTTCTCTCCCTCCCTCCGCTGAGACTAATGCGGTGTTCAAAACTACTGGGAACTCTGAAATCTCAGACTTCCGACTTCAGTGTGTTCAAGACAACTGGATACTGAAAAAAACGAGACCCGATTAGGAAAAATCGTTTTGAACGCTCATCCGACTTGAAAATCCAAGTCGGAAACTGGGGCATCTTTCTAGACTCCAACTTTCCGACCTGAAGTTCACTGACTTCATGTTTTGACCTAGTTTTTCCCCCGAGTTCCCAGTTGTCTTGAAAGCACAATGACAGATGCAGATACCATCAGTCCAGTAACATAAAAGCCAATTGTTTCAATTTCTGCTCAGCTGTGCCTCGCAAGTGGTACACCAACTGATCTGTTTTGTAATCAAAGCTCAAGTTTTGAAATATAATATTGTCTGAGAATAACACTATTGTCAGGACAGGCATATACACACGTAGAAAAAAGGGTTCCAAAAGGGTTCTTCAGCTGTCCCCATAGGAGAACCCTTTTTGGTTCCAGGTAGAACTATTAGTCCCAGGTAGAACCCTTTTGAGTTGGCATGTAGAACCCTCTGTGGGAAGGGTTCAACTGTTCTGCCTGTGGCTATCGAACCCTGACCTGTCCACCGGACGTGCTACCTGTCCCAGACCTGCTGTTTTCAACTCTGCTGTTCTCTCCCTCCCTCCGCTGAGACTAATGCGGTGTTCAAAACTACTGGGAACTCTGAAATCTCAGACTTCCGACTTCAGTGTGTTCAAGACAACTGGATACTGAAAAAAACGAGACCCGATTAGGAAAAATCGTTTTGAACGCTCATCCGACTTGAAAATCCAAGTCGGAAACTGGGGCATCTTTCTAGACTCCAACTTTCCGACCTGAAGTTCACTGACTTCATGTTTTGACCTAGTTTTTCCCCCGAGTTCCCAGTTGTCTTGAAAGCACAATGACAGATGCAGATACCATCAGCCCAGTAAAATAAAAGCCAATTGTTTCAATTTATGCTCAGTTGAGCAAGTGCTACACCAACTGATCTGTTTTGTAATCAAAGCTCGAGTTTTGAAATATAATATTGTCTGAGAATAACAATATTGGCAGGACAGTCATATGTACACGTAGAAAAAAGGGTTCCAAAAGGGTTCTTCAGCTGTCCCCATAGGAGAACCCTTTTTGGTTCCAGGTAGAACTCATTAGTTCCAGGTAGAACCCTTTTGAGTTCCATGTAGAACCCTTTCCACAGAGGGTTCTACATGGAACTCAAAAGGGTTCTACCTGGAAGCAGGAAGGGATTTATTCAAAGGGTTCTCCTATGGGGACAGCTGAAGAACCCTTTTGGGTTCTAGATAGCACCTTTTTTCTAAGAGTGTAGCCAATATGTAGCCAATATGATGTGATAATGTATTAGGCATATTGTGATAATGTATTAGGCATACTGTGATAATGTGTTGGGCAAACTGTGATAATGTATTAGGCATGCTGTGATAATGTTTTAGGAATGCTGTTATAATGTATTAGGCAGACCAGGTAATGTTTTAGGGCTACTGTAATAATGTATTAGGAATGCTGTGAAAATGTATTAGGCAGACCAGGTAATGTATCAGGGCTACTGTACAAACCTCATTCATACAGAAGAGTTTTTATTAGCTTAATGTAACTTTTTTTAAAGTCATGTTTAAAAATATATATATTTCAGAAATAGATCTTGGTTTGCTTGTTCACTGTGAAAGTGTTCTTGACTGGTTGTTAGGTGGTGTTAGTTGACTCACATGATCTCTGTTTGACGACAGTGGGCACCTGGAGGTAGGATCTCTATCCTGTGGAACTGCCTAGGAGAGATGAAAGCAGAGGACGTCCGGATGCAGCGACACTTCTGACATGCAGCACAGCCGTTCATGGGGAATGCTGCTGGGATGAAGACCGTCAATATTACATACAATAACAATATAGTATTGTTCCAATTTGGGGTTACAGGTTAAGGTTTAAGGGATAGGGTTAAAACCTTTTTATCATCACTAAAAGTTGCACTTTGAAACATGTGAATGTTACAAAAACAAAACTGATTCTAGATCAGCACTCTTAGGGCTCTATTCAGTCTGTATCATCGCTGAAGTGTTACAGATTAAATCAAATCAAATTTTATTTGTCTCGTGCGCCGAATACAACAGGTGTAGTAGAGCTTACAGTGAAATGATTACAGGCTCTAACCAATAGTGCAAAAAAGGTATTAAGTGAACAATAGGTAAGTAAAGAACTAAAAACAACAGTAAAAAGACAGTGATTGCGTGATAGCAATGTAACGGTAATATCTGATTGAGCCGACATGCAGCGTTTACCGTGAATGCAGTTTCCGCTAAGGAACATTACCTTTAAATTTCACTCAAGCTGCAACGCAGAACTTCTGCCATACGGATTGAATACTGACCCTACTCTGAGACTCTTAAAACTGCAATGGATTGATTGTGATAATTGGAATTAAATTGTTTAAAAAATAAATTATAATAGGTTTGGTTTGTTGATTGTTCAAGAGTCAAGTTGAACAGATTCATAGATATATATAGATAAAAATGCAATATCTCACCTTGAAGAGCCACGAACCAGCAGAGAGTCAGGGAGACCAACAGGTAGTGTGGCTTGAAAGGCATCTTGAGTCTGTGTTGGCTGTGGTCGGCTGGTGTCTACTGAAACTGAATGATGTTGTCTCTGGGTTTATATTGCTGAAAAAAGGAAGTGTGGGGGAATCCCTCGTCTTCACGCAAAATGATGATCAGACTTTTGGAGTTTATAAAAATGTCTATATATATTCACTATTTTAACTTTATCCTTAATTTCTAGCCTAGTGATTCATTCTAAATTAAACATGCCATATTGAGAATCTGTCTTGTTACAATTGTAAAGAGGATTTTAATGATAATATAATCAATTAATACTTCAGCAATCTAGTCAAAACATGGTAAATGCTGAGTAGAACAAGTAGATATTCAGTGGTTAAGATTGGATAGCGTTTAAAAACTGAATTTCTCGTAGACATACAGACAGGTCCATAATTATTGGCCTTGATAAAGATTAACAATAAAAGACTGTATGAAATCAATAATACAAACACTGAGCTATATTGTATGCAAAAAAAAGGGAAATTATATTATTTTATACTAATACAATTGCTCAGTGAAAGTGATTTTGTTTCACAAGTCATATTTTTTTCACAAATCATTTTAACCCCCAAAAAGATGGGGGTTAAAATGATTGGCACTGCTGTTTTCAATACCTCACCTTGAGAGGATAATGGCCACTGAGCCTTTTTCTACAATGTTTTATAGGATCTTCTTTTATGCCTGCTACGTTAGGTTATGAGAATGAAGAACACATCAGGAGGGATCTTAGACCTGCTACGTTAGGTTATGAGAATGAAGAACACATCGGGAGGGATCTTAGACCTGCTACGTTAGGTTATGAGAATGAAGAACACATCGGGAGGGATCTTAGACCTGCTACGTTAGGTTATGAGAATGAAGAACACATCAGGAGGGATCTTAGACCTGCTACGTTAGGTTATGAGAATGAAGAACACATCAGGAGGGGTCTTACACCTGCTACGTTAGGTTATGAGAATGAAGAACACATCAGGAGGGATCTTAGACCTGCTACGTTAGGTTATGAGAATGAAGAACACATCGGGAGGGATCTTAGACCATTCCTCTATAACAGAGACTTTCCAGATCCTTGATATCACTTGTCTTACTGGAAGATCCACTTGTGGCCAAGTTTCAGACTCCTGGAGAAGTCAACCAGGTTTTCGGCTAAAATGGCCTGGTACTTGGCAAATTTGATGTTGCCGTTGACCGTAACAAGGGCCCCAGGACAAAACAAAAAATTATATTTTTGGTCTTCATTTAAGGTTAGGGTTAAGGTTAGGTTTAAAAATCTCATTTTTCAGAAGATAAATGGTAGAAATAGGCAGAGTTTATGACTTTGTGGACAACAAAAAAAGAACAAGCAAAATAGTCCCATAACATCAAAGATCCACGACCATATTTTACAGTTGGTATGAGGCTCCTTTTTAATGTCATCCAACAAATGTAAACACCTGCAGTTTGATAAACGGCAACGGGCGCGATCGGAACCTGTACTATGTTCAGATGACATGAAAATAAAGCTCCTATGTTTCTTCTCATCTTTATCAAGGGTGTCAATAATTGTGGACCTTTATCAAGGGTGTCAATAATTGTGGACCTTTATCAAGGGTGTCAATAATTGTGGACCTTTATCAAGGGTGTCAATAATTGTGGCCCTTTATCAAGGGTGTCAATAATTGTGGACCTTTATCAAGAGTGTCAATAATTGTGGACCTGACTTTATACACTGCATATGTAACAATATCTCCTAGGGAGTTAATACAGTACTATTATTACCCTGTCGTATCTTTTCCCTATCAGAATCATTCTGCAACACATTTATCAAGGCTGATAGCTTCATATCACGTGTGTTCTTTTCCCTGTCAGAATCATTCTGCCACACATTTATCAAGGCTGATAGCTTCATATCACTTGTGTTCTTTTCGGTCCCTCTCCTTGTTCGGGCGGCGTTCGGCGGTCGACATCACCGGCCTTCTAGCCATCGCCGATCCACTTTTCATTTTCCATTTGTTTTGTCTTTGTTTTACACACCTGGTTTCCATCCTCCAATTACTTGTTCATTATTTAACCCTCTGTTCCCCCATGGTTGTTAGTGAGTGATTGTTTTTATGTATACGGTCCATTATTTTGGGCTAGTTTGTTGTATTGTATTTATTGATTCTTTGAGTAAATAAAGTTTTTTACTCATATCTGCTGTCCTGCGCCTGACTCCTCCACACCAGCTACACACAGGAACTATTACAATATATTAACAGGCCGAATACATTAATACTATTATTACCCTGTTGTATCTTTATTTTTTCAGAATCATTCTGCAACACATTTATCAAGGCTGATAGCTTCATATCACTTGTGTTTAATTTAGATTAATTTCACTTGATCGGGTCCAAGGAACCTAGAATAAGGAACTGAAGATTCCAACAAGCATTAGGAAGCCAGACAATGTTTTTTCCATTAGCAGACTGATGGAAATAGCTCTCTATTGGCAGTGGACTGCCCGGTGAAGTTCACATCTAATTTTACATTGTGGTCATTTATCAGACGCTCTTATCCAGAGCAACTTACATATAAGGCTTGTGCCCATTGTCAGTTTGAAATGACTCAAATCCCCCAAAAATTGCATATTCTGTTATTTTTCCTGCAGTCTGAACAGCAAAAAGCACATGGAATTGGACATTTCAAGTCACATTTCAAACCACCTTCATCGGTGGTTTTAAGTCAGATACAAATCTGATTCCTGGCCATGAGACTTGTGTCTGAACGGTCAAATCTGATTTATTTGCCCTCAAGTGGTTTTTAGGCTGTTGTTTGGCATATCTTGTTGCTTCCCAGCTACTCTGTTGACAGTTTGACAAGAACATGAGAGAGCTAACTAGCTTGTTAGTTGTTTACAAACAAATGAGTGAATGTGGTAGAAAAGTAAACAGCTAGCTAGTTGACTGTTGTGGCTAGCTAGTTGACTGCTGTGGCTAGCTAGCTGACTGCTGTGGCTAGCTAGTTGACTGTTGTGGCTAGCTAGATGACTGCTGTGGCTAGCTAGTTGACTGTTGTGGCTAGCTAGATGACTGCTGTGGCTAGCAAGTTGACTGTTGTGGCTAGCGAGCTGACTGCTGTGGCTAGCTAGTTGACTGTTGTGGCTAGCTAGTTGACTGTTGTGGCTAGCTAGCTGACTGCTGTGGCTAGCTAGTTGACTGCTGTGGCCAAAAAATTACTTGTTTTGAAAGTTGGATCAACTTTTCCTTTGAGGCTTTAAAGGTGTTCTGACACTATGATTTTGAACATTCAAAGTATGGGGCGAAACATCCCTGGCAGGCATTGTTGTCATCTTAGCTTGATACATAACTTCTGAGTGAGAGGAAGCAGGAGCACCAATCAGCCTACAACACCGCACATACACCCATTGTTAGTGTGACAACTAGCCATTTCATCAAATGACTGCTGTCTGAACACACACCCATCGTTACTATGACAACTAGCCATGTCATCAAATGAATGCTGTCTGAACACAAACCCATCATTACTATGACAACTAGCCATGTTATCAAATGAATGCTGTCTGAACACACACCCATCGTTACTATGACAACTAGCCATGTCATCAAATGAATGCTGTCTGAATACAAACCCATCGTTACTATGACAACTAGCCATGTCATCAATTGAATGCTGTCTGAACACACACCCATCGTTACTATGACAACTAGCCATGTCATCAAATGAATGTTGTCTGAACACAAACCCATCGTTACTATGACAACTAGCCATGTCATCAAATGAATGTTGTCTGAATACAAACCCATTGTTACTATGACAACTAGCCATACCATCAAATGAATGCTGTCTGAACACATACTAATCCGATGTGGTCACTTGTAACTTGCTGTTTGGACAGTGAGAAAATTCCAAAACGGATTTGAAAAACATAACTGATTTGAGCATTAAGGCCTGCAGTGTGAGCAAGGTTTTAGTGCATTCAACTAGGCCTAAATTTAGCAGGGAGAACAACGACTTCCAGTAGTCCATTTTCAAAAAAGCAGAATTAGTGTCAGGAAGAAAAAAACACTGAATTAATTAGTCTCCTTGGAATTCCCGTTCATCAAAAATAGCAAGATGTTTCAAATTTCGTAAGACTTGTTTGTGGTAAGCATGTATCTCTTCTTATTATCATCTAATAACAATCCTTTTATATTTTAATTTAACCAGGTAGACCAGTTGAGAACAAGTTCTCATTTACAACTGCGACCTGGCCAAGATAAAGCAAAGCAGTTCGACAAAAACAACAACACAGAGTTACACAATAAGCAAACATCCAGTCAATAACACAATAGTACAGTCATGGGTAGAATACAATGGGTTGAATAACATGGGTTTGAATAACATGGGTTGAATAACATGGGTTGAAAACATGGGTTTAAAAACATGGGGTTGAATAACATGGGTTGAATATCATTGGTTGAATAACATGGGTAGAATAACATGGGTAGAATAACATGGGTAGAATAACATGGGTTGAATAACATGCGTTTGAATAACATGGGTAGAATAACATGGGTAGAATAACATATGTCTTATAATAAAGGCTATTATGGTCAGATAAAATAGGATTAGATGAAGGCTAATACAAGTTTATAACAAAGTAATAATGTAATATTAGCTGTGTTAGTATTACTATATTACCATAGTTTAATAGTCCCAGACTGACAGTGAGTCTAGTAGATAGGAAGCCTATTATATCAGTACCATCATTATAATACAGGTTTTATGGCTTTGCAGAACCAAAAAACTCCAAATCGACCAAAGGAGGAAGAAAGCACAGCATTTCACTTTCTGGATTTCACTTTCCCCTCTGAACCAGAATAGAAAGTTAGGCATTATAATGAACCTGAACACCGTGTGTAGACAACATGCAGCCAGCCCATGTCTGTGCCACCTTCTATGATCTGAGTATGATGAGCATGGTGGGTCAGTGGAAACCTGGGGTGTTTTCACTACCACTCAAACCCACACGGAAACCAGCAGAAGCAAACAGAAGGAAAAGGGGAGGGGACCAACCTGAATTTGTCCAAAATAAACTTAAATTTTTATTGAAAAGCATGTTTTTGTTCAACGTTAATGGTTTCCGTTACAAACTGTTTGCTACGGTTTTGTTCTGAATGAACAGACCTCTGGGTGTTAAGACCAGTGTCTCCCAATCCTGGTTCTGGAGACCCAAAGGGGAGCACTCACAAACCTGATTCAAATCAGAGGTTTGATGATGACTTGATTAGTTGAATCAAGTCTGAGTGCTCGTGCAAACAGCACTAACTGTTATATAGACATTATAACACTGTTATATAGACATTATAACACTGTTTTATAGAGATTATAACACTGTTATATAGACATTATAACACTGTTATATAGACATTATAACACTGTTATATAGACATTATAACACTGTCATATAGACATTATAACACTGTTATATAGACATTATAACACTGTTACATAGACATTATAATACTGTTATATAGACATTATAACACTGTTATATAGACATTATAACACTGTTATATAGACATTATAACACTGTTATATAGACATTATAACACTGTTATATAGATATTATAACACTGTTGTATAGACATTATAACACTAACTGTTATATAGACATTATAACACTGTTATATAGACATTATATCACTGTTATATAGACATTATAACACTGTTGTATAGACATTATAACACTAACTGTTATATAGACATTATAACACTGTTATATAGACATTATAACACTGTTATATAGACATTATAACACTGTTGTATAGACATTATAACACTAACTGTTATATAGACATTATAACACTGTTATATAGACATTATATCACTGTTATATAGACATTATAACACTAACTGTTATATAGACATTATAACACTGTTATATAGACATTATAACACTGTTATATAGACATCATAACACTGTTATATAGACATTATAACACTGTTATATAGACATTATAGCACTGTTATATAGACATTATAACACTGTTATATAGACATTATAACACTAACTGTTATATAGACATTATAGCACTGTTATATAGACATTATAACACTGTTATATAGACATTATAACATTGTTATATAGACATTATAACACTGTTATATAGACATTATAACACTGTTATATAGACATTATAACACTAACTGTTATATACACATTATAACACTGTTATATAGACATAATAACACTTTTATATAGACATTATAACACTGTTATATAGCCATTATAACACTGTTATATAGACATTATAACACTGTTATATAGACATCATAACACTGTTATATAGACATCATAACACTGTTATATAGACATTATAACACTGTTATATAGACATTATAACACTGTTATATAGACATTATAACACTGTTATAGAGACATTATAACACTGTTATATAGACATTATAACACTGTTATATAGACATTATAACACTGTTATATAGACATTATAACACTGTTATATAGACATTATAACACTAACTGTTATATAGACATTATAACACTGTTATATAGACATTATAACACTAACTGTGAGAATCACACTGTTTCATTCAGTGGAAACTATTGCAGCTCATACTGTAACTATCAGGCATGTTGGTCCCAGTAGTTTCCATTGGAAATGATGAGTGTGAACCTAACCTCATCTGTTTCATACGGTTGGCTGCTGCCGGCTCCCACACTAAAGGACTGTTAGCAGACGCTCTTATCCAGTGAGACTTACAGTTTAGTGTGTTCATCTGAAGATAGCTCGGTGGGACAAGTTAGACATACCAGAACCAACACGTTCACCGCACTTTGACATTTATACGTTGGCGTGCTTCTGCCTGGTTTGTTAGGCCCATATAGTTACAGCTTAGTCATTTAGCAGACATTTTTATCCAGAGGGACTTACAGGAGCAGATTAGGGTTAAGTGCTTTGCTCAGTGGCATATCGAAAGATTTTTCACCTAGTATGCTCGGGGATTCGAACCAGAGACCTTTAACACTCACTGGCCCAACACTCTTACCCGCTAGGCCGCCCATAGTGACAAGAGGAAGTCCAGAGTAGAAATTATGTGTGTGTTGAATGGCTGCAGACCAGAGACAGCAGGCCTTTTCAGTTAACCTACTAATATCACTATCCTGGGCACTGCCTCTGTTTGATGAGTTGAGGAAAACACTTTTTTTTTTTTGTGACCATCAGTATGACTTTGAAACCAAACTGAAGTGCATTTTGTGGTGTGGTATTAATGATGGTCAGGCTGATCTGTGGTGTCAATTCCCGGTTCAAGAGGCGACCGGGTGCAAGATGGCCCCCGCGAGCAAGATGAAACATCATTGCACTAGCAAACACTTGAGTGGAGAGAGAAGAACTGTGGTAAATCGAGCAGAGGATGGTGTCGTGAGCAGCAGGCCAGCGTGGTGCGCGCAAATTAAACTTGAGAGATTTTGAGTGTGACTTAGCGATTGTTCATATTTTGTGGTAGCCAGGCTCAGCAAGAGAAGATTGTGAAAATGGAAAAGCTTAATGGATTAAAGAATTAAAAGCCATGTCCCTGTTGTTTATGCTAGGTTGAGGGGAGTCATCACTGGTGTCCCTATATCTATGTCTACAGATGATATTAAAGAACATGTGAAGGGAGGCAGAATGACTGAGACCAAAAGGTTGATCAGCAGGAAAGAGGGTCGAAGAAGTGAAAGCCTATCAGTGCTGCTGAGGTTTGAGAAGGTTTTGCCTGGAAAAGTACAGATAGGATTCCTTAATTTCAATGTTAGAGAATTTGTCCCATATGCACTGCAGTGTTTTAAATGCCAAATAATGGGACATGTAGCTGCTAAGTGTAAAGGTAAGAAAATATATGTGTGGAGGGGAACATGATTACGGTGAATGTGGAAGCAATGTGAAGGACAAGTGCTGTAACTGTGTGTGTGTGGGGGGGGGGGGGGGGGGGGGGGGGGGGGGGTGGTGGTACAGAAAGAGGCTAGAGAGGCTCAGTGATATAGATTTAGTCATGATGTATCGTATGTAGAGGCTGTAAAACAGATTGGTGGAATTGCAGTGTGGACTGATGGAGCTTCCATGGCTGCTCCTGTAGTAAGTGGACCTACTGTCAGACTGATGGAGCCTCCATGGCTGCTCCTGTAGTAAGTGGACCTACTGTCAGACTGATGGAGCTTCCATGGCTGCTCCTGTAGTAAGTGAACCTAATGTCAGACTGATGGAGCTTCCATGGCTGCTCCTGCAGTAAGTGAACCTACTGTCAGACTGATGGAGCTTCCATGGCTGCTCCTGTAGTCAGTGAACCTACTGTCAGACTGATGGAGCTTCCATGGCTGCTCCTGTAGTAAGAGGACCTACCGTCAGACTGTTGGAGCTTCCATGGCTGCTCCTGTAGTAAGAGGACCTACCGTCAGACTGTTGGAGCTTCCATGGCTGCTCCTGTAGTAAGAGAACCTACTGTCAGACTGATGGAGCTTCCATGGCTGCTCCTGTAGTAAGAGGACCTACAGTCAGACTGATGGAGATTCCATGGCTGCTCCTGTAGTAAGTGAACCTACTGTCAGACTGATGGAGCTTCCATGGCTGCTCCTGTAGTAAGAGGACCTACTGTCAGACTGATGGAGCTTCCATGGCTGCTCCTGTAGTAAGAGGACCTACAGTCGGGCTGGTGTTACTTAAAAAAAAATCTCCCTAATTTCTTGGTGTCCAATTGGTAGTTTCAGTCTTGTCTCATCGCTGCAACTCCTGTACGGACTCGGGAGAGGTGAAGGTCGAGAGCCGTTTATCCTCCGAAACACAACCCATCCACGCCACACTGCTTCTTGACACAATGCCCACTTAACCCGGAAGCCAGCCGCACCAATGTGTCGAGGAAACACCGTACACCTGGCGACAGTGTCAGCGTGCACTGCGCCCGGGCCTGCCACAGGAGTCACTAGCGCGCAATGGGACAAGGAAAGGGGGGGGGTGTGGTAGAAGTTAGTAGGGATTTATTTGGTTTTCATTTTATTTTCATGATTATACAGAATTGGGCATATCATGATTGATAGTACTATCTAGTACAGTAGGTGACGTCATGCACTTAAACGATTGTTTGCGGTCCGCCATGACATCATAGAAGAAGAAGAGAGAAGAAGAAGAGAGAAGAAACCTCATCAGCCCCTCGAAAGTGAGGCAGCTTGCATTTCTGAATGCAAACCTCTCATAAAAGCAAAATATGGTCAGCATTACTGTGTGCTGCTGGTTATAACATGGCAATAAAGAAGAGAGAGAAAAGAGGGACCAGTTTAATGTTTTAAGTTGTATCAGATTGTATTCGTTATGAATTGTTACATTTATATGCACTTTGTTTATATACATTAAAAAGTTATACTTTAAATGCACATGTTTAATAGCATGGGTGTGGTAGAATGCATTTTTAAATACATTGTAGTTAAGGTGTAGTATGATTTCATTTAATAATTGAATTAGAATTGTTTTAACACCAATCATAGTCAAACAATCGCAAACTGTTTGACTTGGAAAAAATACAAAACATATTTTTATTAAAGAGCCGTTTGGGAGCCAAAAAGAGCCGGACTGCCCACAACAACAGCCCCCTAAATCATATGTCTGACTTTCTGATTTGTAAATTCACTGCAGTTCCCAACATTGACCAGCAGGTGGCAATGATACTCTCTTCTCAGACAGTAAATGACCACCAGTCAGCTACATTTATTTTGTTATGAGGTGATGGAAAAGCATTGAGGCTATTTGTCATGGAAGCAATTTCACTCATTTACTCATGCCTCACGATGGTTTGATCCACTGCCAGTTCTTTAGCTGGCAAGGTAATGGAGGGCTCGTATCTACTGTCTGAAAGGCACTCAATGTACGTAACTGACGTGAGGTTAATCCAGTCAATCGCGCCATAGCAATTTTTTTTTTATGTTGGCAGGGTTCACACACTAGCTGCATTTGCAGAGCTAGCGCGCAAACTAAAGCAAACATTAACTATCAAGCTAGCTAGTACCTATTCCATTAATGTGGCGTCGTCAAATATGGAATCTTTGCTATCGTCAGTTTATTCCAAGATCAGCATGCAGCTGTAGTGCTTCAAAGTCCCTGTGATAAGGTTAGCGATAAACTGAAGTCCAAACTGAACAGAACTACACTCTCGTATACCATTGTCTTAAATATATTTAATGGTCTCGTTGCAAAACCTAAATTGTCGCTAGTGAAAGTTTTTACATTTATTTTATTTCACCTTTATTTAACCAGGTAGCAAAGATTATAGCAAACACCACAGAAACGGAATTGGTGCTCGCTAGCTTTACAAATTCAGCTATTGTTGGAAGCCAGCCAATATGAAACAAACTATATTAAAATTAGAAAAGGTTGCAGCATATGTTGTGTAAATGTGTGTGTGTGCAGCTAGACCGGCCAGCCAGCCAGCCAGTCAGGTAAAAAAGACGGACATCGGAGTATTTTTCATTACACCAAAACGCAAAGTAAGAACTCTAGTAGCCTAATATCTCAAAGACTAGTTGATAAAATGTTCATAAGAAAGAAGTGAAATGCTAATGGAAATGTTTCACAATGATGTCATTAGGCAGAGCAGGCAACAGATGGCACACAGACAGCAGAGCTGGGGACAGATATGCAGGGACAGACTGGCAGAGACAGGGAGTCTCAGGTAAGTTTGTTGAGTCTTTGTTTGGCAACATTATGAAAGGTTCTCAATTTTTTTGACTTGTAAAATAGGGACATAATTGGAAAATGCCATGGATACCCCCACTCTCAACTTAAACTGATGACTAAACTAAGATTTGTTTATGGCAATGGTATTGCTGTTGTGATTAATTGTGTAGTTTTGGGTACCGGTAGTTACGAGTACAGCAATCACCTTATTTATTTTCTAAGAGACAGACTGTGAGTCAGTGAGGGTGGTGAAAGGGAAAGAGCCAGGGAGAGAGACTTCAGAGAACAATGTCACAGCCACGGCAGGACCAGGTGTCACCCTTGTTGCCAGCAGCACCAGTATAGGGGACAGTGGCACAGCAATGTCCAGTTACCTCAGTGATGGCACAAAACCATATCAGCCACACCCACAATTTTTGAACCGCAAACTCTTGCCAACAGAGTGTTGACGTTTCAAGAGGCCCCAAAGCACAGAATGAAATTCTGAACATCATGGCCAATACAATCATTCGAGGCATTGCAGCTGAGATTAGGTCTCTTCCGATTGTATAATTTTCAGTAATTGTTGATGGTACTCAAGATGTCTCTGGTGCTGAACAGGAGAGTGTCTGTCTGCGTTATGTTGACCATGACCTTGTCCCTCACAAGGAGTTTATTGGGCTGTTCAGGGTGTCGGAGACAACAGGCGAGGGCATTGCGGAAGTGGCAACTGATGTGTTGTTGAGGCTCAATTTGCCCATGTCTGGCTTACGTGGACAGAGTTACGATGGTGCCTCAAACATGGCAGGAAAATACACGGGTGCACAGGCAATGTGAGGAGGCAGCACCCATTAGCCCTCTATGTCCATTGTGGAGCACACTGTGTAAATCTGATTACACAGGCTGGCTGCTCAGCCTCCCCACTGATCCGGGATTCCCTTTCTTGGGTCCATCAGTTAGGTGTCCTCTATGGCCAGTCAGGAAAGTTTAAGAGCATGTTTGAATCAATTGCCACGTCCAAAGAAACAAATCTGCCCACCCTGAAACCCCTATGTCCAACTAGGTGGACTGTGCGGAATACTGCTATTAGAGCTGTGCTAGGGCAGTATGAGCGGGTACTAAGCAGCCTAGAGGAGATGGCAAAATCTGCATCCAAGACAGCTTCAACTGCCAGTGGCTTATTCGAGCACTTCAGCAAAGGCAAGACTGTGTTGGGCCTCACACTTGCCTCTGCTGTTCTTGGAGAGCTTGAATGTCTAAACATTTCACTGCAGAAGAAAACTCAGACTGTCTCTGGTATGCAGGCTGCAGTCGAGTGTGTGCGGTCATCTTTTAGGGGCACGAGAAATGACGAAAGCTACCTTGCACTGTATGAGAAAGCAACATTGATTGACTCTATTGAATCCATTGAGACACACTCAAGGCGATTTGCTGGCAAAGCAGTGGATCACTATAGGGCAGAATTTTTTTAAGTGTTGGATGGTGTGGAGTTTCAGTTTGGCGACCGTTTTGACCAGGACGGTCTAAACATCCTGCAAAAGTTGGAAAGAGCGCTTCTCACGGGGGAGTTGGATGAGTCTCTAGATCAGTACCCAGAACTGAACATAGATTCTCTTTCAGTGCAGATTCCTCTCTTTCACAACAAATACCCCTGTAGCAGCAGTGGAGAGGCAGCAGAGGTCCTCAGGAGGCTTCCAGTGGAGGTGCGGGGGTTGTTTGACCAAGTTGAGGTGCTGATCAGAATTTTGTTTGTGGTGCCAGTGTCTTCATGTGAGGCTGAGAGGAGTTTCAGTGCACTCCGCAGGTTAAAGACTTGGCTACGGGCTAGCATGGGCCAAGAGAGACTGAACGGCGTAGTTGTCTGTAATGTACATAAAGACTGGACAGTCTCAAGAGGGAAAATATCTGCCAGCAATTTGTTGGATCCATTGAAACCCTCAAACATATGTTCGGTTCTTTTGATCAGTAATGTGTATAGCAGTGGTTCTCAACCTTTTTGGGTACTGGAACCTCTGCATATTCAGAGGCAAGGCAGGCAAGGTTTTGAGCGGTCCTCAGGGACCTCAACTCTATAATATATGTAAACTTACTGGAAACCTTGTGGTACTGACTATATTCATTACACTTTTTTATTTCACGGACACCTTGCCATTAGTCCATGAACCCCTGTTTGAGAACCCCTGGTGTAATTGATATTTGTTATTTTGTTTAGTAGTTTTTAGTACATGACAGTACACTTACAAATGATTTATTTCCTGTTATTTTATTTAAAATTGCATACTTTGTTCGACATACTTGTCCATAGCTGCTGTTTGAAGAGTTGAGACACTGACTGAAGGATATTTTGTTTGATTTATTTGGGTTTTTCATTAAAGTAGTTATTTTGCTTTTAGAACTGTACTTATTTTAAGCTTTTTGTTCTTGTAAAGATATTGTAGTAGACTCAGGCCAGTGGCACATTTAATGACTATATAAATGTAACAGAAAAAGTAAAATTAAAAGGTCAATTCAATACGGAGACCAACTTTGTGATGGTTCTCAATGGAGACTCTTTTAGATGAGATCACACCATGTTCATTGTATTTATGAAAACTGCACCCATACAGTGTACAGTACCATTGCTACCTACTGGCCTTTCTTGATATTGCTAGTTGTAAGTACGAATACCTGCATACATACTGGACTAGTAAGGAGCACTGCTATAACTATTATTAGTAGTAGTATTATAATGATTTAAACATTTGAACAAGTTGGGAAAACCCTTCAGTTAACTACTGTAACTACAATTATTCAGTTGTAGGAATTATGGTTCCTCAGTATACATTTAACATATTACAACGTAGGCTATGTGTTACAGCACTACTTTTGGTGTCCCCCTCAGGAATTGCTCTTGAGAAAATGTCATGTAATTGTCCCCTCCAAGGTTGATATCAGATTTTCGCCCCTGGGCCTGAGGTGTAGATTGTTCTGTAAAAACGTGTAGATTTGCACATATAGTGACTATTAGAGTGGTTATGGATTTAAATCAACTATTTTAAATGTGAAGTGGAGGACGTGAAGACCAGTAAAGGTAAGAGGAGATGTCAGTATATTTCACTTTCCAAACTAGACACAACAGCCTTGTCATTGTTTCGACGCCTGTTCAGCAATCTGGTGCTCATGAATGTGCTGCATCAAAGGACACTTTGATAATGAATCAAGTTGACTTCATAGCTTTTATTGGTAAGGTTATCAATCCGACTCGGGTTTGTGGAAAGCAGAAATGCCAGGTTGAAGGTTATTGTGCAGTAACAGATGTTACTGTTGAAGTGGCACATTTTCTCATCGATTAAACTATTTATCGCAATACCGTTTTTTTGTTCCCAAAACTAGAATCTGTTATGAACAGAGTGGACTAAGTTTTGTAGACTTTACGCTTTGCAAAGGTTTTTCAAAATTGTGCTGATTTGAAGGAGTGCACAGGAGAATTGAGTTAATGCACATGCGCACTTCACAACGTAGGCTTTCCCTAACGGAAACATGCAGATAGATGCTAGAACGAGCCAACGTCTGCTGTTTGGATGCTGTTTGACGAGAGAGCATCTGGGGATGCAGGACGAAGGAATCCCTCAGCAGATGCCATAATGGAGGTCTGATCCTATTTGGAGGAGCTCCTCCAACGATCTGCAGATCCTCTGAGCTGGTGGAAGAACAGGGCCTCTGTCTACCCACGGCTTACTAAAGTCATGACAGGGAGACTGCATAGTGGCCACATCCCTTCCCTCTGAGAGGGTCTTCTCGAAAACAGGACAAATAATTACTGAGAGAAGAAACCACATCAGCCCCTCGAAAGTGAGGCAGCTTGCATTTCTGAATGCAAACCTCTCATAAAAGCAAAATATAGTCAGCATTACTGTGTGCTGCTGGTTATAACATGGTAATAAAGAAGAGAGAGAAAAGAGGGACCAGTTTAATGTTTTAAGTGGGATGCTGGTTATAACATGGCAATAAAGAAGAGAGAGAAAAGAGGGACCAGTTTAATGTTTTAAGTGGGATGCTGGTTATAACATGGCAATAAAGAAGAGAGAAAAGAGGGACCAGTATAATGTTTTAAGTGGGATGCTGGTTATAACATGGCAATAAAGAAGAGAGAGAAAAGAGGGACCAGTTTAATGTTTTAGTGGGATGCTGGTTATAACATGGTAATAAAGAAGAGAGAGAAAAGAGGGACCAGTTTAATGTTTTAAGTGGGATGCTGCAGTTTTGCACATTGTTATTTATTTTTCTTTGATATGGTGCAATATTCTATTATTATGTTGTTCAGATTGTATTCGTTTTGAATTGTTACATTATTATGCACTTTGTTTATTTACATTAAAAAGTTATACTTTAAATGCACATGTTTAATAGCATGGGTGGGGTAGAATGCATTTTTAAATACATTGTGGTTAAGGTAGAGAATGATTTCATTTAATAATCTAATTAGAATTGTTTTCACACCAATCATAGTCAAACTATCGCAAACTGTTTGACTTGGAAAAAATACAAAACATATTTTTATTAAAGAGCCGTTTGGGAGCCAAAAACACCCGGACTGCCCACAACAACAGCCCCCTAAATCATACGTCTGACTTTCTGATTTGTAATTTCACCGCAGTTCCCAACATTGACCAGCAGGTAGCAATGATACTCTCTTCTCAGACAGTAATTGACCACCAGTCAGCTACACATATTTTGTTAGGAGGGGATGGAAAAGCATTGAGACTATTTGTCATGGAAGCAATTTCACTAATTTACTCATGTGAATGAGTCAAAAGAGATAAGAGAAGCTAATATTGATAGGCACTGTTAAATCTTTACAGCTCAGGATAATATGACTATAATTAAAGAACATCACTACCATCTGCTGGCTGGATCGGTCTTCTGATTTGAACCCTATTCTACACACTGCTAACCTAATGTCTAACCTTAAACCTAAATTAAGATCAGAAATGTAAATTTTTGTTTTCATGACATGTTACGATAGGCCTGTAGACAATTTAGACTTTGTGACTGGGTTTTCTAATAACCAGAGAGGCTAGGGGGAGGAGTTTCCTCCAAGTACCTGTGCACAGGTGAAAGTGAAAGTTGTGTCTCAGTATAGGTGTAGATTGTTCTTTAAAAACGTTTACATACGCACATATAGTGACTATTAGAGTGCTTGTGGATTTCAATCAACTATTTTGAATGTGAAGTGGAGGACGTGAAGACCAGTGAAGGTAAGAGGAGATGTCAGTATATTTCACTTTCCAAACTAGACACAACAGTCCTGTTTTAAAACAATGAGGACTGGAGAAAGAGGAAGTGATGTTTGTATCTGTGTGATTGAGCAAAAGAGAGAATTTGATGAATGGTAATGATGTAAATATGAATGTTTTCTCTTTTTATTGAGAAATGAAACATACACCCCGCCCTTCTTCTTCCCGGCTGTATGTAATAACACTCTAAAATGTCTGGGCTAACAATGTAAGAAATAACACTGTAAAGTTGCCTCGGGGCTAGAAGCACGGCTGCCCTCTATATCGGTGCCATTTTATATATTGACTACGTCCGTCCTAGCTCGCTCATTAATGTCTTCATCTAAATTACGGATTGCCTCTTATCTGCTTGTCGTCCCCTTATGCCATAGTTTGTACATCTCCATTGTCAGTAGAAACCACATTTGTTTAAGCAAGTCAGCCATATCAGCTATGTTTTTTTAAAGGCAGTAAATGAGGCTGAATGAACTGTTTCACTGAATGGGGCTCAATGAGAAATAGTTCATGACAAATCACCAGTAACCTTCTAAGACAACATGGTAATATTGTCTAGATAGAGAACGGCAGATCAGCTGTTAACAAACATGGCTAGTGGTAATTCAGGCAATTAACTTAAAAACAAACAGTTGAAATCAAATGCAACTTTAAATATCTACTTGTAAAACATAAGATCTAGTATCACTTGTATATTTTGGACTCAAAATAAAAAACATGACAAAATAAATCTATAATATTTACATTGAACTCAGTGTCAGAAAAAGCCTCCTATTCTAGTGAATTGCTGCTATACTCCACATCTACAGCTGGGTCAGAACATACTGGTTTGGGTTTGAGGATGAACAGGGTTAAACACTGTTGCCAGGGACTACCACATGACACAGCATTGTACAGAATGTCACAGTAGAAACTTGATGAAAATACTCATACTGAGACTAAATTTAAAGATAATTGACCAAAAAAAGTATATGGTTTCCGGTGCCTTTTTTGAAAAGTAAAGTCTTGATTAACTTAAGGTGCTGACATGGATACTGTCTGTAAGTGCCCAGATTGTAATGGTTTTAACCCAAACTCAGTCTTTACCCCCAGCCTTGTCCCCTGTACAACCTAACCCAAACTAAGCCTTTACCCCCAGCCTTGTCCACTGTACACCCTAACCCAAACTCAGCCTTTACCCCCAGCCCTGTCCCCTGCACACCCTAACCCAAACTCAGTCTTTACCTCCAGCCCTGTCCCCTGCACACCCTAACCCAAACTCAGTCTTTACCTCCAGCCCTGTCCCCTGCACACCCTAACCCAAACTCAGTCTTTACCCCCAGCCCTGTCCCCTGCACACCCTAACCCAAACTCAGCCTTTACCCCCAGCCCTGTCCCCAGCACACCCTAACCCAAACTCAGTCTTTACCCCCAGCCCTGTCCCCTGCACACCCTAACCCAAACTCAGCCTTTACCCCCAGCCCTGTCCCCTGCACACCCTAATCCAAACACAGCCTTTACCCCCAGCCCTGTCCCCTGCACACCCTAACCCAAACTCAGCCTTTACCCCCAGCCCTGTCCCCTGCACACCCTAACCCAAACTCAGCCTTTACCCCCAGCCCTGTCCCCTGTACACCCTAACCCAAACACAGTCTTTACCCCCAGCCCTGTCCCCTGTCCCCTACACACCCTAACCCAAACTCAGCCTTAACCCCCAGCCCTGTCCCCTGCACACCCTAACCCAAACTCAGTCTTAACCCCCAGCCCTGTCCCCTGCACACCCTAACCCAAACTCAGTCTTTACCCCCAGCCCTGTCCCCTGCACACCCTAACCCAAAATCAGCCTTTACTCCCAGTCCCATATATGGTATGTCTGACTTTCTGATTTGTAAATTCACTGCAGTTTCCAAAATTTACCAGCAGGTGGCAATGATACTCTCTTCTCAGACAGTAAATGACCACCAGTCAACTACATTTATTTTGTTAGGAGGGGATGGAAAAGCATTGAGACTATTTGTCATGGAAGCAATTTCACTCATTTACTCATGTGAATGGGTCCAAAGAGATAAGAGAAGCTAATATTTATAGGCACTGTTAAATCTTTACAGCTCAGGATAATATGACTATAATTAAAGAACATCACTACCATCTGCTGGCTGGATCGGTCTTCTGATTTGAACCCTATTCTACACACTGCTAACCTTATGCCTAACCTTAAACCTAAATTAAGATCAGAAATGTACATTTTTGTTTTCATGACATGTTATGATAGGCCTGTAGACAATTTAGACTTTGTGACTGGGTTTTCTAATAACCAGAGAGGCTGGGGGGAGGAGTTTACTCCAAGTACCTGTGCACAGGTGAAAGTGAAAGTTGTGTCTCAGTATAGGCCTGAGGTGTAGATTGTTCTGTAAAAACGTGTAAATATGCACATATAGTGACTATTAGAGTGGTTATGGATTTAAATAAACTATTTTGAATGTGAAGTGGAGGACGTGAAGACCAGTGAAGGTAAGAGGAGATGTCAGTATATTTCACCTTCCAAACTAGACACAACAGTCCTGTTTTAAAACAATGAGGACTGGAGAAAGAGGAAGTGTTGTTTGTATCTGTGTGATTGAGCAAAAGAGAGAATTTGATGAATGGTAATGATGTAAATATGAATGTTTTCTCTTTTTATTGCAGTTAAAATGGCAGAGTCCAGATTTCATTGTAAGTCAACATGCTATAATTAATGATGAACTTTTCTTTCATGTATCTGGGAGATCAGAACTAAACCAACTATTGAAAATGAAATGTGTTTGTGATTTTATTTGTCTTTATGTGTAAATGTGTGTCTGGATGAAATGTGTTTGTAACATGAGGAGTTGTAGCTGAGTTTGTGTCTGTGAGAAACAGCTCTACTGCTCCACAGTGACCTCTCCCTCCAAACATCTATTTTATTATAGAACCCATTTAATCCAGTCGGACACAATATGGAAGATAAAAAACCTTTTGTACTTTACTGGCTCTAGAGAAGTTAAAGTTGTACATATCAACACATGAGTTGGGTTCCCGGGTGGCAGCGGTTTAAGGCACTGCATCTCAGTGCGAGAGGTGTCTCTACAGACTCTGGTTCAATTCCAGGCTGTATCACAACTTCCCATGATTGGGTGTCTCATAGGGGGGAGGACAATTGGTTTGCGTTGTCCCGGGGTTGGCTGTCATTGTAAATACGAATTTGTTCTTAACTGACTTGCCTCGTTAAATAAATAAAATATGTAACCAGAGCAATTAGGATTAAGTGCCTTGCTCAAGGGCATATCAACAAATGTTTTCCTAGTTGCTTCAGGGATTCAAACCAGCGACGTTTCGGTTACTGGCCCAATGCTCTTAAGCGCTAGGCTACCTGCCAAACATGTCTGACTAACGGGAAAATACAGTGCCTCTGATTTATTCTATATATTTAGTCATAGCAGATCGTTTTCTTTCTTCAGTAGATTTAAGTTGAGTTCAGTTCAGGATTTACTTGTTCTAAATGATGTTACAGATGATTTTACCATTATCCATTACCTTTACTGATGTTTAAATCAGGGATCTTTACTGTAAAACATCATATGTTGTTATTTCAGGGGGAATTGGCCGTGTATAGACCCATAAAGTGAATTAGTATAATAATTGAAGTTATATTTAATGTTATTAAGTTTGTTTAGTGTCTCATGCACAATGGTAGACCTGGTTAGTATGAATGTTGAGGCTTGGACACTGGGGTAGACCTGGTTAGTATGAATGTTGAGGCTTGGACACTGGGGTAGACCTGTTTTATATGAGTATGCCCATGGATATCCCTGGTTTATAATGGGGTGTAGGGATACACAAGGTTCATACAGGTAATGGGGATGGATGGACGTCTATTGTCTAAACAAATCCTTCCTGGCAACAACGTTTGTGGTAGAAACAAGAGATTGGGGCTGGGACACATGTGTTATACCACTGTACTATTAGTTTATCTATGAAATGATTAGTGTATACAGGTCAGAGGTCACAGGACTAAAACATGCCGATAACAGGGTTGGGGTGTGCAGCGAATAGCTGGATATAGGTTACTGTTGGTGACTTGGGGAATACAGGCCTAAGGAAAGTGGGTAACAGGACTGAGATAGGAAAGTAACAGGGATGAGGTGTATTGGCAAAGGACCTGGGGTCTTGAGTAACACACTGGTCATTTAGGGCCAGGATATGCCTGCATCTGTACTTGATTGTATGGTCTTGGAATTGACATGGTCCTGGTTGTTGTATGTCTATTGTAGTTTTTAATTCAGCTGTGTTTATAAATGTACTGAGAGGATTTGTGTTTCTGACACAGATGATGTCATTAAACATGAAATGTTCTCTCTTTCTGAACAGATCAGTTTAAACTCATCTCTAAAAACTATGTGAGGGCTGATGTTGGTAAAGAGGTCACCCTCCCCTGTCACCTCTCACCTGACACCAGTGCTGTTGCCACGACGATCAGGTGGTTTAAAAGGACAGAGTGTATTTACCTGTATAAGAATGGTCATGTGACAGAGAGGAGTGGCTATGAGGGCAGACTGAGTCTGATCACCCAGGAGCTGGAGAGAGGCAACGTGTCTCTGAGGCTGAGAGACATCAGGAGGTCAGATAGAGGAGTCTACATATGTCAGGTCATCCATGGAGAACAGAAGGAGGAGGCTGGAGTGGGTTTATGGGTCAGAGAAGGTAAGTGTTCTAGAACTCCAGTAATGTTTCTAAACACCTAAACAACAACAATAACAACCAGTCTCTTTCCCTGTACAGAACACTTGTACTTTCTCATGTAGGTAGGAGTTCATAGTAGAAGTTACAGATGAATAAACATGGTCCCGTGTGCCTCAGTTGGTAGAGCATGGCGCTTGCAACGCCAGGGTTGTGGGTTCATTCCCCACGGGGGGACCAGGATGAATATGTATGAACTTTCCAATTTGTAAGTCGCTCTGGATAAGAGCGTCTGCTAAATGACTTAAATGTAAATGTATGAATAGACTAGATTCATTCTGAATATCAACTAGTTACAATGCATATTACCATCACTCTGAGCTTTGAGCTGGTCCTAAAGCATTAGAACCATTCCAACATTACTGTCACGTCCCTTGATTGTCATTAGTAATGAACGTGATGAACACTCATACCCCTCTGATGTACATCACATCACTATGGTATTTGAGAGGATAATGTGATAGATGGTGATTTGAAGGTAATGATAATAACTAATACATTCTGTTTTACATTATCATTATTCATGACTCTCCATCTTGGATAATGGATGATCAGCACCACGTGAGTAATTACTGTTTTGTCTGTTTTGTTTATTGACAACCAATAACACAAGACAAAGAACAGACCAGAGTGTTAATCTGATACTATAAAAACTACAGGCCTTGTGAACAGCAGTGTGTCTTCTTCAAGGCTACAAATTAAATCAGTTTCTTTACATTTACCAAAACTCTCCCCAAATGTTCTTAAAGTAGGTTGGATTAAGATGTATAGATGTTCTTCAAATTATACAGAATTTTCATATCATAGATCTCCCACAATATATCTGCTATAGAGGTCAATATTTCTTATAGCCCTCCCACAATATATCTGCCATAGAGGTCAATATTTCACATAGTCCTCCCACAAAATACATCTGTCAAAGTGGTCGATATTGTACATTGCCCTCAACATTTCAGTTGAATACATTCAGTTAGACAACTGACTAGGTATCCCCCCCTTTCCTTTCCCTTTCACATTGCCCTCCCACAATATATCTGCCACAGAGGTCAACATTTCACACTCCAAAAATGAACATGTAATCACCTTGAATTCAGTTTGATGTCCTAATTCAGTTTGATGTCCTAGTATGAAGCATTCTGTGATGTTTAAACTGTTCCAATAGTAGCACTGCTTACATCCCTTTCCCTAGATGTACATTAGTAATGAATGTGATGAACAGTCATTCCAATATGATGTATGGTATTTCATTAAATTATGTAATGAGACAGAAATTCAATGAACAATAATAACTAATGCATTCTGTTTTACATGATCATTATTCATGACTCTCCATCTTGGATAATGGATGATCAGGATTAGGTGAGTAATTACTTATCTGTTTTCTTTGTTGACAACCAATAGCACAAGACAAAGAACAGACCAGAGTGTTAATCTGATACTATAAAAACTACAGGCCTTGTGAACAGCAGTGTGTCTTCTTCAAGGCTACAAATTAAATCAGTTTCTTTACATTTATCAATACTCTCCCCAAATGTTCTCAAGGTAGGTTGGATTAAGATGTATAGATGTTCTTCAAATTATCCAGAATTTTCATATCATAGATCTCCCACAATATATCTGCAATAGAGGTCAACATTTCACGTAGTTCTCCCACAATATTTCTTCCATAGAGCTCAACATATCACACTCCAAAATGAACATGGAATCATCTTGAATTGTCACACCCTCACCTTAGAGAGCCTTTTTATTTCTCTATTTGGTTAGGTCAGGGTATGATTTGGGTGGGCATTCTAGTTTTTCTATTTCTTTGTTGGCCGGGTATGGTTCTTGTTTTTGGTTAGTTTCTGTGTTAGCGCTACAAAACTTTACATGTGGTTTATTCTTTCTTGTTTTTGGTGTTGATTTAATAAATTGATGATGTACGCCTACCACGCTGCACCTTGGTCCAATCCATCTTTCAACGAACGTGACATGAATTCAGTTTGATGTCCTAGTATGAATCATTCTGTGATGTTTAGACTGTTCCAATAGTAGCACTGCTTACATCCCTTTCCCTAGATGTACATTAGTAATGACTGTGATGAACAGTCATATCAATATGATGTATGGTATTTGATTGAATAATGTAATGTGACTGAATTTGGATTGAATGTAACTGTAATAACTCATTCTTTTTGTTATACATTAGCAATATTCATTCCTCTCCATCTTGGATAATGGATGATCAGGAGCATTACCATAGTCCTCCCACAATATATATGCCATAGAGCTCAACATTTCACACACCAAAATTAAAATAGAATCAGCTTGAATTTATCTTGATGTCTTATTATGAAGCATTCAGTCATTCTCAGACTGCTCACATAGTAGTGCTGCTTACATCCCTTTCCCTAGATGTACATTAGTAATGAATGTGATGAACAGTCATTCCAATATGATGTATGGTATTTCATTAAATTATGTAATGAGACAGAAATTCAATGAACAATAATAACTAATGCATTCTGTTTTACATGATCATTATTCATGACTCTCCATCTTGGATAATGGATGATCAGGAGAGGGTGAGTAATTACTTATTTATCTGTTTTGTTTATTGACAACCAATAACACAAGACAAAGAACAGACCAGAGTGTTAATCTGATACTATAAAAACTACAGGCCTTGTGAACAGCAGTGTGTCTTCTTCAAGGCTACAAATTAAATCAGTTTCTTTACATTTATCAATTCTCTCCCCAAATGTTCTCAAGGTAGGTTGGATTATGATGTATAGATGTTCTTCAAATTATCCAGAATGTTTATATCATAGATCTCCCACAATATATCTGCTATAGAGGTCAACATTTCACACTCCAAAATGAACATGAAATCAGCTTGAATTCAGTTTGATGTCCTAGTTTGAAGCATTCTGTGATGTTTAGACTGTTCCAATAGTAGCACTGCTTACATCCCTTTCCCTAGATGTACATTAGTAATGAATGTGATGAAAAGTCATTCCAATATGATGTATGGTATTTAATTAAATTATGTAATGAGACAGAAATTCAATGAACAATAATAACTAATGTATTCTGTTTTACATGATCATTATTCATGACTCTCCATCTTGGATAATGGATGATCAGTATTAGGTGAGTAGTTCCTTATTTGTCTGTTTTGTTTATTGACAACCAATAACACAAGACAAAGAACAGACCAGAGTGTTAATCTGATTCTATAAAAACTACAGGCCTTGTGAACAGCAGTGTGTCTTCTTCAAGGCTACAAATTAAATCAGTTTCTTTACATTTATCAATACTCTCCCCAAATGTTCTCAAGGTAGATTGGATTAAGATGTATAGATATTCTTAAAATTATTCTGAATTTACATATCATAGTCCTTCCACAATATATCTGCTTTAGAGCTCAACATTTCACACTCCAAAATTTAAATAGAATCATCTTGAATTTAGCTTAATGTCTTATTATGAAGCATTCAGTCATTCTCAGACTGCTCACATAGTAGTGCTGCTTACATCCCTTTCCCTAGATGTACATTAGTAATGAATGTGATGAACAGTCATTCCAATATGATGTATGGTATTTCATTAAATTATGTAATGAAACAGAATTTTAATGAACAATAATAACTAATGCATTCTGTTTTACATGATCATTATTCATGATTCTCTATCTTGGATAATGGATGATCAGGATGGGGTGAGTAATTACTTATTTATCTGTTTTGTTAATTGACAACCAATAACACAAGACAAAAAACAGACCAGAGTGTTAATCTGATACTATAAAAACTACAGGCCTTGTGAACAGCAGTGTGTCTTCTTCAAGACTACAAATTAAATCAGTTTCTTTACATTTATCAATACTTTCCCCAAATGTTCTCAAGGTAGGTTGGATTATGATGTATAGATGTTCTTCAAATTATCCAGAATTTTCATATCATAGATCTCCCACAATATATCTGCAATAGAGGTCAACATTTCACGTAGTTCTCCCACAATATTTCTTCCATAGAGCTCAACATATCACACTCCAAAATGAACATGGAATCATCTTGAATTGTCACACCCTGACCTTAGAGAGCCTTTTTATTTCTCTATTTGGTTAGGTCAGGGTATGATTTGGGTGGGCATTCTAGTTTTTCTATTTCTTTGTTGGCCGGGTATGGTTCTTGTTTTTGGTTAGTTTCTGTGTTAGCGCTACAAAACTTTACGTGTCGTTTATTCTTTCTTGTTTTTGGTGTTCATTTAATAAATTGATGATGTACGCCTACCACGCTGCACCTTGGTCCAATCCATCTTTCAACGAACGTGACATGAATTCAGTTTGATGTCCTAGTATGAATCATTCTGTGATGTTTAGACTGTTCCAATAGTAGCACTGCTTACATCCCTTTCCCTAGATGTACATTAGTAATGACTGTGATGAACAGTCATATCAATATGATGTATGGTATTTGATTGAATAATGTAATGTGACTGAATTTGGATTGAATGTAACTGTAATAACTCATTCTTTTTGTTATACATTAGCAATATTCATTCCTCTCCATCTTGGATAATGGATGATCAGGAGCATTACCATAGTCCTCCCACAATATATATGCCATAGAGCTCAACATTTCACACACCAAAATTAAAATTGAATCAGCTTGAGTTTAGCTTGATGTCTTATTATGAAGCATTCAGTCATTCTCAGACTGCTCACATAGTAGTGCTGCTTACATCCCTTTCCCTAGATGTACATTAGTAATGAATGTGATGAACAGTCATTCCAATATGATGTATGGTATTTCATTAAATTATGTAATGAGACAGAAATTCAATGAACAATAATAACTAATGCATTCTGTTTTACATGATCATTATTCATAACTCTCCATCTTGGATAATGGATGATCAGTACAACGTGAGTAATTACTTATTTATCTGTTTTGTTTATTGACAACCAGTAACACAAGACAAAGAACAGACCAGAGTGTTAATCTGATACTATAAAAACTACAGGCCTTGTGAACAGCAGTGTGTCTTCTTCAAGGCTACAAATTAAATCAGTTTCTTTACATTTATCAATACTCTCCCCAAATGTTCTCAAGGTAGGTTGGATTAAGATGTATAGATGTTCTTCAAATTATCCAGAATGTTTATATCATAGATCTCCCACAATATATCTGGCATAGAGGTCAACATTTCACATTCCAAAATGAACATGAAATCAGCTTGAATTCAGTTTGATGTCCTAGTTTGAAGCATTCTGTGATGTTTAGACTGTTCCAATAGTAGCACTGCTTACATCCCTTTCCCTAGATGTACATTAGTAATGAATGTGATGAACAGTCATATCAATATGATGTATGGTATTTGATTGAATAATGTAATGTGACTGAAATTGGATTGAATGTAACTGTAATAACTCATACATTTTGTTATACATTATCAATATTCATTCCTCTCCATCTTGGATAATGGATGATCAGGAGCATTACCATAAACCTCCCACAATATATTTGCCATATAGCTCAACATTTCACACACCAAAATTAAAATTGAATCAGCTTGAATTTAGCTTGATGTCTTATTATGAAGCATTCAGTCATTCTCAGACTGCTCACATAGTAGTGCTGCTTACATCCCTTTCCCTAGATGTACATTAGTAATGAATGTGATGAACAGTCATTCCAATATGATGTATGGTATTTGATTGAATAATGTAATGTGACTGAATTTGGATTGAATGTAACTGTAATAACTCATTCTTTTTGTTATACATTAGCAATATTCATTCCTCTCCATCTTGGATAATGGATGATCAGGAGCATTACCATAGTCCTCCCACAATATATATGCCATAGAGCTCAACATTTCACACACCAAAATTAAAATTGAATCAGCTTGAGTTTAGCTTGATTTCTTATTATGAAGCATTCAGTCATTCTCAGACTGCTCACATAGTAGTGCTGCTTACATCCCTTTCCCTAGATGTACATTAGTAATGAATGTGATGAACAGTCATTCCAATATGATGTATGGTATTTCATTAAATTATGTAATGAGACAGAAATTCAATGAACAATAATAACTAATGCATTCTGTTTTACATGATCATTATTCATGACTCTCCATCTTGGATAATGGATGATCAGTACAACGTGAGTAATTACTTATTTATCTGTTTTGTTTATTGACAACCAGTAACACAAGACAAAGAACAGACCAGAGTGTTAATCTGATACTATAAAAACTACAGGCCTTGTGAACAGCAGTGTGTCTTCTTCAAGGCTACAAATTAAATCAGTTTCTTTACATTTATCAATACTCTCCCCAAATGTTCTCAAGGTAGGTTGGATTATGATGTCAGATGTTCTTCAGATTCTACTGAATGTATATTCCATAGAACCCTGCCTCCTGACACAATATCCTGTATCTGCCATAGAGCCCAATGCTGGTTATCACTAACAATGAACGTAATAATTTGATCAGAGATAGGACAATAACAAAACAACATTATTTATGAAGTTAACCAGATCTCATTGGTGCCCACAGTCCCTACATGAGGGAGGCTTGAGTGACAGGAGAAATCTGATTGGTCCTGTTTGTTCTGTATATAGTGATGTAGTCTACCACACAGAACTCACCTCTCTGTTTTACACCATAGACTCAGGATCAGAGTATTTACAAGATGAGACCCAGGAGGACAAGCTGAAGAGGGAGGCATCAGCTGGTGAGCTTGGTAAGTATGAGAGAGTCTGGAGGAGAGAGGATTGAATCAGGGAACATGAGTGATGTCATTCAGTGTTTCAGACTAATTCATTTGTAATGTATCAAATAGTCAATAGACCAGTTGATGATTGGTTCAGCTCAGATAACTGTTGACTGGAGGAAATAATTACTAATAATTGTACCACCTCCATCAAATGATAATGTCTTTATAGGCATACTATTGAATTAATTAATACATTACTTATTCAAACAACCCATTAAATATGTTAACTGCTCTCTCTCAGAGTTGAAGATGTTTAAAGAGATGATGAAACAACTAGAGGAGAAAGACACACAACTGGATGATATGACCCAGGAAGTGAGAGAGAAAGAGAGACTCCTGGAGGAGAAGAACCAGATAATGGAACAGAGGGAGAAACTATTACAAGAGAAAGAAAACCAACTGGAAGAGAAAGACAAGCAACTAAAGGATAGAGACATTCAACTAGAGGCACTGAGAAAGAACCTGCAGGACAAGAACAGCCAAGTAGAGAACTTCAGAGTCCTACTGCAGGAAAAAGACCTTCAACTAGAGGACAGGAACAATAGACTGGGAGAGAAGGACAGACTACTGGAAGAGAGAGACAAACGACTGGAAGAGAGAGACAAACGACTGGAAGAGAGAGACAAACGACTGGAAGAGAGAGACAAACGACTGGAAGAGAGAGACAAACTACTGAAGGGAAAAGCAAATGAACTAAAAGAGAGGAGGCAGGAAGTAGAAGAGAAAGATAACCTAATAGAGGAGAGAGAGAAGCAGTTAAAGGAAAGAGACAAACAGCTGGAGGATGTCAACAATGAAAATGCTGAACTGGGTAAGATTATTCACACCATTAATACATTTAGTCTTCTGTACTTTCCTCAATTCTCAGGTTATTGTCGACTCTCCACTGAGTTGTGAATATTGTTTTACATCACTTCATACTTTCCCTCTGCATCATATTTCTGTCTAAAGTCTTTAACACAGAATTCAGATCCTAGTCCTCCTTTGTTATTTCAGCTCAACAGATATGTGATGTGAAGACTGAGGTAGAGAGACTGAGAAGAGAGATCTCAGCCCAGATGACTGGTGAGTGAGATATGTGATACTTAACATTTCAATAGAAACCCAGAACTCCCCTTCAGTAGGTCTATGTGCCTTCATGTGTCACTGAGGTCGATATTCCCATTCTAAATGGTTGTTCTATTATTTTAGAACCTGGAGAGACGTCAGATACAGGTTCCATACTCCCAGTCAGGAGGAGACACAGCAAGGAGCTTCCTCCATCCAGTAAGTGTAACGATCGTCGGATGAAGAAGACCAAAGTGCAGCGTGGTAAGTGTTCACGATTTATTTAACAAAAAAAACACTTGAACAAAATAACAAAGCACAAAACGACAACAAACAGTTCTGTCAGGTGCAGAAACACTACCCACAAAACACAGGTGGGAAAAGGCTACCTAAGTATGATTCTCAATCAGAGACAACGATAGACAGCTGCCTCTGATTGAGAACCACACCCGGCCAAACACAAAGAACATAGAATGCCCAAATCACACCCTGACTAAACCAAAATAGACGCATTAAAAAGCTCTCTACGGTCAGGGCGTGACAGTGAGTTATCAATATTGTCCTGTTGTCTCCTACTGTTTCTAGTCTATAGTGGACCATCCTTCACTTAGTGAGTTATCACTATTGTCCTGTTGTCTCCTACTGTTTCTAGTCTATAGTGGACCATCCTTCACTTAGTGAGTCATCACTATTGTCCTGTTATCTCCTACTCTTTCTAGTCTATAGTGGACCATCCTTCACTTAGTGAGTTATCAATATTGTCTTGTTGTCTCCTACTGTGTCTAGTCTATAGTGGACCATCCTTCACTTAGTGAGTTATCACTATTGTCTTGTTGTCTCCTACTGTTTCTAGTCTATAGTGGACCATCCTTCACTTAGTGAGTTATCACTATTGTCCTGTTGTCTCCTACTGTTTCTAGTCTATAGTGGACCATCCTTCACTTAGTGAGTTATATATGTTGTCTCGAACTGTCATCAATCTTGATATTCTCTATTTTCTCCAATAATCTATATTTCACTATGATGTGTAATGTATTTGTAGTTTGTTTATACTATGTTTTAAATGTGTCTCTGATGAGTCAGTATGTTGACCAGTTCTCTATGTTGTGTTACAGTGGGAGGAGAGACCTCAGATACAGACCCCACACTTCCACTGAGGAGGACAAACAGCATGGAGTTTAATCCTCCACATAGTGAGTTATGGATGTAGATTATATTATATTTGACTCTGTTGTACATCCTCCAGATAGTGAGTTATGGATGTAGATTATATTATATTTGACTCTGTTGTACATCCTCCAGATAGTGAGTTATGGATGTAGATTATATTATATTTGACTCTGTTGTACATCCTCCAGATAGTGAGTTATGGATGTAGATTATATTATATTTGACTCTGTTGTACATCCTCCAGATAGTGAGTTATGGATGTAGATTATATTATATTTGACTCTGTTGTACATCCTCCAGATAGTGAGTTATGGATGTAGATTATATTATATTTGACTCTGTTGTACATCCTCCAGAGAGTCAGAGTGTTGATCAGTGCTGTGTGTTGTGTTGCAGTGGGAGGAGAGAGCAGCAGTCCCCAGTCCCCAGCAGTCCCCACTCCCCAGTGTCTCCCAGTGTGTCTGAGCTGAGACTGGTGCTGCTGGGGAGGACTGGGGCTGGGAGGAGTGCAGCAGGAAACACCATCCTGGGCA